>NC_136513.1:12572500-12575000 GCF_053919585.1 Euprymna scolopes
ATAGGATGGACAAAAGCAGAACTGAGACAGCTCGACCAGCGAACCAGGAAACTACTAACCATGCGTAATGCACTACACCCAAAGGACGATATTGACAAACTCTACGTGAAAAGGAACGACGGCGGGAGAGAACTGATTTCTATAGAAGACTGTGTGAAGGACACAAAAAAAGAACTAGAAAAATACATAATGCAAAACACTGAAAGGATAATTATGGCAGCGAGAGATACGGAGAAAACCAACAAAACAGAAAGTAGATAGACAAATGACAAAGCGAGAATAGAGAAATGGGAAGAGAAACACCTCCATGGAAGATTCATAAGAATGACAAAAGATGAGAATAACGAAAACACTGGACATGGATGCGAAAAGGACATATAGACCGAGAAAGTGAATCCCTAATAACTGCAGCACAAGATAACTCGATAAGAACCAACCATATCAAAGCAAGGATCGATAAAACACAAAAAAACAGCAAATGCATACTCTGTGGACAAAGAGGCGAAACGATACACCATATAGTAAGTGAATGCTGCAAACTGGCCCAAAAGGAATACAAAAACAGGCATGACCAATTGGGGAGGGCGGTGCACTGGGAATTGTGCAAACGGCCGCATTTTGAGTGTACATATAAATGGTACAAATATAACCCCTCAACAGCACTCGAAAACGAGAACCACAAAATCCTATGGGACATGGGCATACAGACGGACAAACACATCCAAGCAAGAATAACATATTTCGTAATAATATACAAGAAAGAGAAATCCTGTCAAATCGTAGACTTTGCTGTCCCAGCTGAGCACAGAGTGAGTATGAAAGAAAAAGAGAAACGAAGCAAATACACAGAACTATCCAGAGACTTAAAAGGGATTTGGATGATGAAGAAAATCAAAATAGTACCGATAATAGTAGGAGCACTAGGAAAAATCCCGAAAACCCTGGAAAAAAGAATGTCAGAAATTGGAATCAGAGCAATAGCTGCAAAAATACAATGCCTAACGATAAGGAAAACGGCTGAAATATTAAGGAATACCATTGAACGCGGAGAATAACGCAAGACAATATAACGAAGAAGCGTTACAGGGAATGAAGAACACCGACGCTGCAGATATACATGTTCTACACCCCCATCATGTATCCCTCCATTGTTTCACCACCGTTCTTCCCAAAAAAAAGTGATACCAAAGAGCCGAGAAGAGTCAAGGAGGATGGAAACATCGAGGAGGGAGCTGGCCAGACGTCCGCTTGACAAGGTTGAGGAGAACTGGGATCTTGAGGATGCTTAGTGTCACTCAAATTCAAGTGTAAACACATGGCCACTGCCAGCGAGAAATCAATGGGAAGGGGCTCTTGCGATGATGCAAATTTATTTGCAAATGCTATCGAAGGAGGTGGAGAGAGCTGGACGTCTGGGGAGACTTGTTGTCACTCAGCTTCCAGAGAACACAATAGGGCTCCAATCAGATCGTTTGCTGACTTGTGTGAAAGCTCCATGTGAGCCGATAATAATAATAATAATAATAATAATAATAATAATAATAATAATAATAATAATCTCATATATAATCCTATATATAATAAAGGAGGCGTAGTATTTCACCTCTTAACCAAAATACTGTATGTTTACAGCAACAGATAGCACATAGAAAAATTATTATGTAGACTCTAATAGCCATTATCTTCATTTAAGTATAAAACGCCATTACAGACGCGTTAATTCATAATGTTTATACATTAAACCTATTCCTAGGAGCGCCATTTTGTTCGTCGTTATATCATACAGAGGAATTTGCACAAATTTCTCCTCTATTACATAAGTTATCTTCCGACACCATTCTACACCGGATGAGTTTATACGTTTTCCTACTCTCCTGGTTCTACTCCCTTATTTACTGACTAGTTATTCTATACATATCACCAACACTTATCGTTTGCCAATACATAATTATTAATTTCTCATCGTTTGCATTCCTCAAATTCTCATTTGTTTAGACTAAGATATTCGTACATCCCGGAATGACCAATAATCTGTCAAAACGGACGCTCCACAGCATACCACACACATGCCGTAAAATCCCACCCTTTCACAGTTGAGATCCCTAGATGTAAGAGAGTCTTCTACTCCAGTAGTGTCTTCCTCAGTATCGCTAGACCTGGTCCTGGCTTCCCATAGTGTAATGGCATGAAGAAGTTCAAGTATAACGTGAACAAACATATTGCTGCCCAACTCCTCACATAGTACCCCTGTAGCTTATGTCACTGGTAGTAACCCCCTATATCGAAGTGGCAAATTACCTTGTTTTAGGTTAAAATGTAAATTTAAAAAAAGAATCGTCCACATTTAGAAACTAACATTTATTCATATCTTGGAAACTACTTGATTTGTATACGTTATTCACGTTTTCAGAAATCATTTTAAAGTGTTGTTTTTAAAGGATTTTTCATATTTACAAAAAAAATATAGAAGATGATATTTTACATTAAGTAAATGTGTTTA
>NC_136513.1:12580000-12597500 GCF_053919585.1 Euprymna scolopes
AAAATTATTATAAACCAATTATATTTTTATTATTCCATTTTTTATTTTAAAGATAATAGATTAAATGCTTTCGTTCCGTCTCAAAAATTATTTAATCTTTATTGTTAACAATGTTTTAAATATTTAACTTTTTTATTATTTTTGAACGTCAACATAACGATATGCTTTACATTTTTGAGGTAATGTAGAATAATGTGTTTTCTGCTTTTGTTTTATCTGTATTTTCTTAAAAATTTATTTTTTAAAAATGTGTAGTACATCCGCAGTTACAAGAGTTTTACAATGCTGTTTGTACCAATTGTTTTAAAATTGGTTATTGCCTCTCATTTTCCTTCTTCTGAATAAAATATTATCAATTTATTTCAGAATATTTAAATGAGAAATGATACTTGAATTATGTGCATGTATTGAATAAGGATATCGTACTCGATTTCACCAACGGACTTATTCTGTTGCGCTTAGTAATTTCAGCAATCGTCATGTTCCACGATGGATTCAGTGCAAATAATAGAACGTAATATTCTTTTAATCTTGTCGGTTTGAGAGTATATATACATACTGTTGTGAAGGAACATAACTGGCTATACACCGGTTACAAACTGTATATATATATTGGACTGTTGGGCAGACAGCGGCAGACAAGCAGTCGCAGTAAGACGGATAGTCTTACGTGTTGATTATCAGACTTTCTTCCCCATACTTGTTACTATGTACTTCTATTTACCTTAGGCGAGCAGCCTTACGTTTCTGTATTATAAATAAACCCCATTACACATACCACTCGGTGTAACTCACGTTTGTCTTTATTTCCTAAGTATTTAGGAATATAACAATGGCGACGAAAGGATGTTCTTTCTCTTAACAGAGATAAATTACCGTACCAAGGACTGTGTACAATGCAAGGATTTTTTGTTTTACGAAAAAAACAAACTACACAAGGATTTTTGACCACGTGCGTCAATGAATTTAAAAATTTTTTCCTACCTAAAGTAGCGAAAAGTACGGATTTTTCTTCGTAAAGAACTCACAAGAAATTATAGAAACATGTTCAAGGTAAAGTGGAATTTATATTTATTTTGACAAGTAAAAAAAAAAAAAAAAAAAATGGTCGCAAGTTGAATTCGAAACTACACTAAAGGATTACGAGTTTCGAAAGAAAAAATATAAATACAACGACTATTGTACCATTTTATGCCACGTGGGAACGGCAGCCATATATTTTTTTTTTTTTTTGGAAAATTAATTGTTTGTTATTGCCTTTATATAAATAATTGGAACTATTTGTCGTGGGAAGTAAGAAATATTTTGTGTATGAACTTACGTTGTTGAAAAAAAAAAAAAAAAAAAAAAGAATTATTTTACAAAGCCTGTTGAATTACTATGGATGAACTTTGTTGAAACGTGTTGTGTCTGCATATTGCTACTAATTTACGATATACGTAAATTTACGATTTTTCTTTGGAATTATTGTGTAGAATTCGAAAAGACATTTTTGTACTAGAAGCTAACATGGAACAATTAGCAGAGTTAACTAAGGCTCTAGCCCTTAGCATCCAGGAACAGACAAAAATGACTCAACAATTTTTAGCGCAACAACAACAACAACAACAAATTCAACAACAACAGCTACAGCAACAGCTGCAACAACAACAAGAAAGAACACAAAAAACTTTAGAGGCACAACAAGAACAAACAAACATACTACAACGACAAATGTCGACACAGCAAAAGAATTTAGAAAAGCTAATTCTAACGTCGACCGGGAAGAAGACTAATTTTTCTGCCGAGGGTATTTCAAATTCACTAACGGAATTTCGTTACTCCCCGGATACTGGTGTTACTTTCCCTGCATACTACAGAAGATACGAAACAATTTTTACGAAAATATGTTTAGACTGGACCGATGAGGAAAAAGTTACCCTGCTACTACAAAAACTGGGTACTGATGAAAACACCAAGTATGCAAATCTAATTCTACCAAAAAAACCGGAGGAGGTTTCGTTCGAGGAAACAATTAGTACCTTGTCGAAAATATTTGATAAAAGGGATAGCCTATTTCACTCTAGATACAAATGTTTGAACATTCAGAAGGCAGAAGCTGAAGACTATCTAGAATATGCTTGCACTGTGAACTGTTTATGCGAATCATTTAAATTGAATGAAATTTCCGCAGACCAATTTAAATGTTTAATCTTTGTACAAGGTCTCACAGCACCAAGGGACAAAGATATACGTTCACGGATCCTAACAATTATGGAGGCGGATCCTAACATAACATTGCAAAAAGTCACTGAAGAGTGTCAACGTCTGATTAACATAAAGAAAGACAACACTCGCATTGAAGAGAAAAATATTTTTAAGGTGCAGCAAGTAAAAAGGCAAGGGACCACAAGAAAGTCCAGGTTCCAAGAACACAGGATCCTTAAAGGATACAAAGACCCAAAGCTAAAGTGTAAATGTTGTGGTAGTTTAAGACACAACAATAAGACCTGCTGGTTTAGGAACAAAATATGTTATGAATGTGGTCTCAGAGGTCACAAGGGAACATACTGTTCCCAGAAGAAAAGACAAGGGACCGATAATGTAAATACGCTTCGCATGAATAAAGAAAAAAGCTGCGAAAGACGGAAATATGTTGATGTTCGGATAAATGGACATCTGGTTACATTGCTTCTGGATAGCGGTGCAGATATTAGTATTATAAATGAAGATATATGGAAAAGGATAGGTCGACCTGAATTAACGAAAACCAGAAAGACGGCGAGAAGTGTGTGCGGCAAAAGATTAGAGTTCAAGGGAGAATTAAAATGCAAAGTGACATTCGCTAACCAGACTCATAAATCCAAAGTGTACGTCGTACCAGGAAAGAATACATGCCTGTTTGGGGTAGATTGGATTGTCCTGTTTAATTTATGGGAGAAACCCATAAATTCGTTTTGTAACGTTTTAACTGCAGAAAAAGCAAACCAAAGGGAAGACTTCCTGAAGGATTTGAAAACTGAATTTCCCAATGTTTTTGCCGAAGGACTAGGACTCTGTATTAAGACAGAGGCAAAATTTGAATTAAAGAAAAATGCCACTCCAGTATTCAAACCTAAAAGGAATGTGCCTTTTTCAGCGATGGACGCAATCGAAAAAGAGTTGGATAGACTTCAACAACTGGAAGTCATTGAAAAAGTTAACCACACAGATTGGGCAAGTCCAACCGTGTATGTAAAGAAAAAAAATAACAGAATAAGGGTCTGTGGAGATTTTTCAACGGGTTTAAATGACTGTCTATTGGACCATAATTATCCCCTTCCGTCCGCAGAAGATCTGTTCTCTAAGCTTAACGGAGGAAAAATTTTTTCTAAGATAGACCTCTCAGATGCTTACTTGCAAATTAAGATCAGCGATGAATGCTCCAAATACTTAGGCATAAATACTCATAAGGGCATTTTTAAGCTAAAGAGGCTTCCTTTTGGTTTAAAGGTTGCTCCTGCTATTTTCCAGCAAATTATGGACACGATGCTGGCAGGGTTGGAATTTTCAATGGCCTACCTTGACGATATCCTAATTAAAAGTGAAAATTTGCAAGATCATAAGAAGCATGTAAAAGAAGTATTCAAAAGAATACAGGAATTTGGTTTTAAATTGAGCCCAGAAAAATGCGATTTTTTTATGAAAAAAATTAAATATCTAGGTCAAATAATCGACAAAGAGGGTCGAAGACCGGATCCACAAAGGACTAAAGCAATTGAAAAGATGCCTGCTCCAGATTCAGTGACAAAATTAAAATCGTTTTTGGGATTAGTTCAATACTATGCAATTTACATCCCTAACATACATAATTTAAGAGCTCCTCTTAACGAGTTACTGAAAAAGGGTGTTAAATGGAACTGGAATAAGGAATGTGAATCTGCTTTCCAAAATATCAAAAGATGTCTACTGTCAGACTTAACATTGGCACATTTCAATCCAGAAAAGGAACTAATACTAGCAACGGACGCCAGTGATTACGGTGTTGGCGCTGTATTACTTCACAAGTATGAGGATGGTAGGACAAAAGCTATCGCCCATGCTTCAAGAACGTTGGTTGCAGCGGAGAAAAATTACAGCCAAATTGAAAAAGAGGCGCTGTCGATAATATTTGGAATTACAAAGTACAATCGATTTCTCCATGGATGATCTTTTATTTTGCAAACCGACCATAAACCCCTACTTACCATATTTGGATCAAAGAAAGGCATTCCCACACATACTGCGAATCGATTACAGCGATGGGCTGTAACCCTCTTAAACTATCAGTTTAAGATGGAACATGTATCCTCAAAAAAGTTAGGACACGCAGATGCATTATCACGGTTGATCCCTAAAAGAAGCGAAAGTTTCGAAGAAACGGTAATTGCTGCGCTTAAAGACGAAAGTGAATGTACAAGTTCAATGTGTAATATGATACGTGAACTTCCGGTAACTTTCGAAAAAATAAAAAAAAGAGGCAGTAAATGACATTTTCATTAAGAAAATGAAAAATCAATTGGGATGGATAAAAAAAAATAAAAAGGTAGATCAAACAACGCCTTTTTCCATCTGTGAAGATGTGCTCATGTATGGTGAGAGGATCGTAATTCCACTAACGTTACAGAGGAAAATTCTGAAGGAATTTCATACAGGTCATCCGGGCATTTCGAGAATGAAATTCCTTATGAGAGGATATGTGTACTGGCCTGGTATGGACAAGGAAGTTGAAAAATGTGTCAAGACATGCAGAGGATGTCAATTAGCAGCTCGAGATCCTCCAGTAAAAACGACGCCATGGCCAAAGACGGACCTACCCTGGTCACGTCTGCATATTGATTATGCGGGACCTATAAATGGTTATTTTTACTTGATTATTGTAGATTCTTTTTCAAAATGGCCAGAAATATTTAAGTTTAGACATCCAACAGCAAAAAACACTGTGAGTGCGCTTAATGAAATTTTTAGCCGTTTTGGAGTGCCAAAAACCTTAGTGAGCGATAATGGAACAGCATTTACTGCTCATGAATTCAAAGAATTCTGTGACTCACTAAATATTCTACATATGACAACACCTGTGTACCATCCACGATCGAATGGGTTGGCCGAAAAATTTGTAGATACGTTTAAAAGGGCACTTAAGAAAAATCTTACTACGGACACAGACGAACAATGTATTCAAACATTTTTAGCAATTTACAGGGTGACACCAAATCCTAATAATAATGTCAATTCTTCCCCGGCTGAGCTAATGTTTGCAAGAAAGATAAGATCTGTCTTCGATAGGCTGCTACCAGAGAAAAAGAAAGTTTTCAAAAAAGAAAACCTTAATACCAAGTGCTTCTCCCCAGGTGAAAATGTATATTTCAAAAATTTTCAAAATGGACGAAATCAGTGGGTTGAAGGTATTATCAAAAAAAGGATTGGGAGCATGGTCTATACCATCCAAGGATTAAGTTTTGTCTGCAAAAGACACAGAAATCAAATACGTCCCAGACTGTCTCCAAATGTGGAAGAGACACCAATGGAAACATTGTGCGATATTTTTGATATACCAAAACCAGCGTGTGTACCGCAAACAATGAATATTTCGCCTGAACCGACCATACGGGCTGGACAGAAACCTTTACCCCGGGTAACGCTGACCAGAAGGAAAAGCGCAAGAAAGAGAAAAGTTACCAGGAGATTAAGCCCTGACCCTAAAAGGAAGAGGTATTTAAGCTAAAATCAGGAAGATTTCAGCTTCAGGGGGAGGTGTTGTGAAGGAACATAACTGGCTATACACCGGTTACAAACTGTATATATATATTGGACTGTTGGGCAGACAGCGGGAGACAAGCAGTCGCAGTAAGACGGATAGTCTTACGTGTTGATTATCAGACTTTCTTCCCCATACTTGTTACTATGTACTTCTATTTACCTTAGGCGAGCAGCCTTACGTTTCTGTATTATAAATAAACCCCATTACACATACCACTCGGTGTAACTCACGTTTGTCTTTATTTCCTAAGTATTTAGGAATATAACACACATATATATATATATATATATATATATATATATATGTGTGTGTGTGTGTGTGTGTGTGTGCATGTATGTATATATATGTATATATATGTATATATATATATATATATATATATACTTGCAGAATACCCGTCGTTGGTTGGGTTCAAAAACAGCCTACAGAAAATGGACTGTGATTGATGAAATTACGATAGGTTATGAAAAAGAGGGAGTTTAAAGAGATAGGTTTTGATATATTTTTAATATCAAGTTTTTGTCCATTTGTAGCCAAGAGTGATCAACAAAGAGAAAATGTTATATATATAATAATATGAATATACAAGAAACAAACGTTACCATAGCCAATAAAAGTGTCTTTTATTGGCTATAAAATATTATTGGTTTGTATTTTTATGTAGTTTGCATTTTTTTTTTAATTCAGGAACTGGTTTAAAAAAAATCAAAATAGCAGCGACTTTGAAATGGAGAGCCCGTTTTCAATTTGAAGGAGGGTCACGAATTTCGTTTTAATATCGGTTTTCTGAAACTATTTCAAGTAAAGAGCATTAAAATTTATTTCAAAACAAACATGAACTGAACTTTTATTGACTATGGTAACCTTTATTTCTTGTATATTTATTTTTTATGGTAACATTTATTTCTTGTATATTTATTTTTTTCGGGGAGTCACTAGTTGGGTTTCTGTTTAACACTCTTACTAAATAATATAGAAAAACAAAGAAACAAAAACTGATTTGAAAAATAATGAAACTTTACTTACTTTATTAAAATAATCCGAAACAGCTAAAGTTGATATTAAAAAAGTAAATACGTAATTACTTTAGTTTTTTAAAGCACAGTATCGATATAAATATGAATAAAAAGAAAAAGGTGCCCTTTTCTGGCAGAATAGTTTTGTTTCAGTTTTACAGTCTTAAACGGTGTAGTATTGTGCCGTTGGATTCAGGGTTGTACTATTTTAATGTAAAGAACACACAGAAAGAGTTGCAATGAACTGAATTCCTTCTAGTACACTGACAAAAAAGCTTAAACAGATATATAAAGAAATAAAAATAAAAAAAGGTTATGCAAATGTTTTTTAAGACACGTAATCACTGAAGCAGGAGTTTTCCTTCTTTTTACACGATATCAAGTAACGTTCTTATTTTTCATTATTCATCTACTTGACAAAGAGTGGAGAATTGTCTAAAGTTCCAACTTTTTTTTTGCTATCACTTTAATAAGAACGTGAATTTATGAGGTTAATTTATTCGACGCAATATGATCCAACTCAAAACCTAAAAAAAACTAATGTGAATCAAGATTAAAGTAAAGGTGTCATTGTGGACCCCGATCCCTTTAAAAAAAAAATTGTTATACTTTGTGATATATTTATATTCTATTGAGGTCAAGCGCGAATGAACACACAATAATTTTAATTTACCATATTTCTTCACACTGGAACATAATTATCAAAGTATACTTACGCAAATCGATATGAAAAGTCTTTGTTAAAGTTTGTGCCATATTTCCGTAGAGTACAGGATCGAACACAGACCCCACAATCATATTATACCATCCATATTTAAGTTCAAACATACTTATCAAGGCATTCTTATGTACATCTATATAAAAACCTCTTGTAAACGTTTTTTTATTCATTTTTTATTTCCATACTTTGGGTGCCATGCGTGAACGTGGACCCCACAATTTTAAGGAACTACCGTTCTGCTAGAACAAACATATACATTCCTGATCCTCGGTACATCTTATATCATTATATGTAATCCGTTTTTTTTAAATAGTCAACCATATAGGCGCTTATTAATGGCCAGACACACACACACCAACACACACACACACGTGAAGCCTTGTGTCATATATATATATATATACATGTATATATACATGCATATATATACATATATATATATGTATATATATATATATATATATATATATATATATATATATATATATATATATATATACAGTGCCACGCAAAATATTGGATACATTACATTTTTCTTCACAACTAAATTTAGCGTTCCTGATTTAACCTAAAATTAGAGCAGTATATTCCTATTACTATTCTTCCTAATATTTGGGGTAGTAATTACAAAATTAAATTTCGAAAGTGTATAATAAAGGAAAAAATATAAATTAACTACCGCAAAATATTGTATACATTGATTTAATATTTTGTTGCATGGCCGTTATTGCGTTCAACATCTTCAAAACGATTTCTATAGTTGCACATGTTTTTTTTGCAAAGATATGCATGTATTTTGCGCCATTCTACTTTACAGAACTGTTCTAGGTGTTGGATTTTTTTGTGGATTCCTCCTGTGGCATTGATATTCAATATTTAACCAACTTTTTAATTGGGTTGAGGCATACAGATTGACTGAGCCAAATAAGTATGTTTATTATGTTATTTCTAAGCCATTCTTTGGTTAATTTGGCAGTATGCTTGGGAGCATTGTCTTGCTGAAGCACGTCCCAACAAATAAGCAGATTATATTCCCACAAATCAGCAGACCTCTGGAGGTTTTCTTCTTTAACATCCTGATCTACATACCTACATCTATTCTACCATTGATCATCTCTTGTTAATCCAGTAACTTTGGATAAAAACACCCTCATACTGTAATCGAACCAACGCCAAACTTTACTGTAGGAAGAGTATTTTTTTGTTATAGGCGGTGCCATTTTTACGCCATACATGTGTTGCTGTGTTTCTTCCAAAGATTTCGATTTTCGTGTCAACTGACCAGATTACCTTGTTCCAAATTCTTGAGATCGTTCCCCATATGTTTTAACATAATTAAAACGTTATTTGACATGTTTAAGCGTAAATAACTGAACTTTTCTTTGGGACCTTGACACAGCACCTGCACAATTTAGAACTCTACTGATTGTATCATTGCTCACATTAATCCCACTTTCTCTGAGGTCAGTTTGATTTCTACCACGCGTAAGAAAAGAGGTTTTTGTACCTTTCTGTTTAATTTGCTTGGCCGACAACTTCTTGGAAGATTTGCAACAGCTTCGCTAGGGTTTTTAAAACTTTCTAATAACGTTTCCAACTGTACTAAGTGGTGGATTAAGTTGCCTTGATATTATTCGATACCATTTTCGTTCTTTGTTCTTATCAATGATGTCTGGACGAATGTTTATTGAAAATCTTTAGTTTTATGATTTTTTATAAATTAACTAGTTGACTTGGAGTGAGTGAGTCCAAACTGGAAGAATTTTATAACATTATTTTAATATGTAGGGAGTGCAATAAGTAATGCCCCTGACCCATATGCAGTTGTCTTATCTGGCTGAAATGTTGCATGTGCAATAATTTATATCTCTAGGGGTTAAGTGGCAAATTACAGCTCTGAACTAATAGTGGTTTCTCTTTTACATGTGTTTGAACTGAGTAAGGTGTGAAATGGAACCTATTGAATGTCGAGCAGTGATCCGGATTTTGTATTTGATAGGACACACAACACAGGAGACTTTTGATGAAATGAAAGAAACTTATGGTGATAATGTCCCCTCATATGACCTTGTAAAACGTTGGCATCGTGAATTCAAACATGGCCGAAATTCTGTGGAAACAGCTACCAGACCTGATCGCCCCCATCTGCCATTGATGAGGCATCTGTCCGTCAAGTTGAGGCTGCAATTTTGGAAGATCAGCGCATTACTATTCGCTGGCAAGGTCATGCTCAGTCTTCTTGAACCAGGACGGAGTAGTGATGACATATGTCCTTGCAAAGGTACCAAAATTACAGGAGCCTATTATTGAAATTTAGAGGGACTATCAAAATCAAGAGGTGGGGCAAGATCGGCTAAGGTATTCTCCTCCTGCATGACAACGCTCCAGTCCAAAACTCGCATGTCACAAGATCAGAAATACGGGCGTGTGATTATGAAATACTCCCCTATCCTCTCTACTCTCCTGACCTTGCACCCTCTGACTTTCACTTCTTCCCAGCCATGAAGTTGTTTTTGAAAGGAAAGCGTTTCCCAGATGATGCAGCCTTGATTTCTGAAGTCACGTCGTGGTTTGAGGACCAACCTGGAGTGTTCTACAAAAACGGTCACCGGAGCTGCATCAAACGATGGGAGAAATGCATACCTCTTGGTGGTTCCTATGTGGAGAAAGACTAATAACTGTGCCAAGTTTCGTTGATCTACTACTATGGGAAGTGGATCAGGGGCATTACGTATTCCATGCCCCTCGTATAAAGTTCTCTAATTGGTCAGTGATTGCTCGTTTGCATTATTGCAACATGTTATTTAAATTTACCTCAGAAAAAGATGTTTTAAAAGTGTATCCAATACGTTTGCGTTTCTTAATTCATATTTTACCTTAAATATATACTTTGTAAACTTCGATTTTGTAATTACTAATCGAAATATAATTTCTAATAGTAATAGGAATATACTGACCAAGTTCAACGTAAAATCTTCAACCCTAATTAAAGTGATGTATCCAATAATTTGTGTTGCACTGTATGTATATATATATATATATATATATATATATATATATATATATATATATATATATATACATCCAGGTTCGTAATATTCAAAAGTTGTAACGAGGTAATTCGATTGTGCACGATCACGAGAGCAAACTATTTTCGTTATTTATTCGAAGGTAAATAGTTACATTTGGTCGTTAAAAACAACCATCTGTTTAAGTCAATTAGATTGGCCAGGAGACACTGAAATATGCGATGTTATAGCTATATCTCTTACCTATATATCTGTTAATATTATTTTCTTATATATATAATATATATATATATATATATCAATATATATATATATATATATATAATTATTTTTTTACTATGATAATTAAGTACCTACAGACAATTATTTTTTTACTATGATAATTAAATACCCACAGACACTAGTGTTTCATCCTTTCGGGAATCTTTAGAGCAGACTTTCACGATTAACCCCAGTCCAGTCGAACTATTCAACTCGGCAACACGAGACATCTCTGGCTCGATTAGCAAAAATCCTATCGATCTGGTCTATTAACCGCGTGAAATAACATTGAATTTAAACATTTTTAATTTTTTTTAAATGTGCTTTACATCAGTCAGACAGTGATCGAATTATTATACGATGATCCATGCATGAGAGCTAAATTGACCGACTTTAATTCAACTGAAAGTGCTCAACGATAAGAAACGAATTTCTTTAGGGTGCTGTCATATATATATATATATATATATATATGTGTGGGGGGGCGAACCAATACAGTTGAACAAATTGGGGTTAAATTTATGATATAGAATATCATTTATATAATTGATACGTAAACCTATTCAAAATGGTGTACACTTAGTACAAGCTCCTGTTCATGGATAACCCAAGCTCAAAATAGCTCAGATGCTGACTTAATTTGAGATTTGGAGATGTTACATAAGTTCTCCAAATATATTGGCATGATCTCGATTATACAAAAATGCAAGGGCTTCTCCCAATGTTTAGAATGACTACAATAAACAGCTTGATGAAAACAATAACATCGGATAACATAAATGTCGACTAGCCTAAAACGGACATAAACTAATGGTCATTAAAACACGAAAAGAATTTACATTGTACAGATACATGTACAAAAAAACCAACGCCTGCCACTCTGTATCTGTCCATAAGGGCAGGAGGTATAGACATTTCAAAGACTGGCCGTCGGCATCAAGCCACTGTCCTGAGCATCGCATAATATCTGATGAGCTCCTAAAGTCCAAACCTCAAAATGGTGCACACACCTACCGATACAATAACCAGTAATATAACCTTCCTCATTGAACTATCGATGTATTTTGGAAAATGTTCTTATCAATTGGGCAGAATCAGCAAACCAATCTGCTACGAGAATAAACAAACACAATATACAAAAAATAAACCAAAAATTTCCACGGACAAAACCTGATTGAATAAACAAACAAACAGCGTGCCAAGTATTTTCTGGGTGAATTACACGGGACTATGTACAGGATAAAACGATTAAATTCTCACTTTAATGAAATACAGGCTACAGCTTTATTTAAACATTTTGTTGAAAAAATCAATTCAGATAATTTAATTGCGTAATAGCGTAATGTGTAATAGTGCTGACTTAAGGGTTGGCGCCATCCTGTCGTCAAACTCAGGGTCTGTCAGCGCCCAGCTTATTACACCTGGGAATCGGTGAACTTTTAAGCGCATACAAATACACTTTGGTGTTGAGTTTTTACAGTGACACACACACACACACACTCGCGCGCAAATAACGAACCATTATTCATTGCAATTTTTACCCGCACATTTTGCGTAAAAACATAATCTCTCAGCAACGGCACAAATTCAAATACGCCCACACACTTTGTTACAAAATAACAAAAGTAAAAATAACATATTTATGACGGACGTAGTTGGAAGCACCATCACGTGACACAATCAGCCAACGAGAAAATTAAGAAGATACTTATTTTAACGGATTTCCAAAACGCCAAAATATCAGCAGAATCTAATGCTGTCTAGAGCCAGTCTGGATCTATAGAAATAGCATTTTTGCGCCCAAACGAGTCAGTCGACCTCTGGAGCATGGAATAAACATCAATGCCGACCCGTCCGCGTTGGACGATAAACGCGCGTATGCCACGCACATATCCCTCTCTTCTCGAGGATACTTTGTTCATGAGACTTTTAAGCAAGGCGAACTTCGCCAGATAAAAACAAACATGAAATCCCCTTTTCTATCTCTCCGCTAAATAAGCGAGGGGCTTTGACATTGATTAATTCTTCTTTAAAAAAAAAAACGTTTTCTTCTTTATATGTATATAAAAAAATTAATTAGCTCAGTCACCGTTCACAAAGAAAACAACCTATTATGTTCATTTATTTACCTTAGTGTAATTACCTTATTATTTTTTTTGTTATAAAATAAATGCGGTGCATTTGAATCGGCAGGAGTTCCGTTTAATTCTCATCTCTCTTTTTTATTTTTTTGGGCGTGGAAATGTAATCACACTAAAATATCTGATCCCCCTTAGAGTTCTAGGCCAACTAAAATCTAAGTTAAAATGAGATAACCTATACTTGAAACAACACTAAAGATCAAAATCGTGGCCGAAAACTTCGTTGAGCAGTGTCATTTAGCGTAAAACTGTCCATTTTTTTCTTTTTAGAGGTCTAGCAATGGTTAAGTTGTCATACTTGGTCTCGGTAGAGAGCATGGGTTTTACAGCGACGCATATCCAGTCTCCCTCGTTGAACATTGTGTGACTTTTAGAAAGCTTCTATAGATGTTGGAATTTTTACAGAACTAGCCAACTAGTAGATAGTCTGTAAAAAAACAAAAAACAAAACCGGTTTTCACCAACCGAAAATAAAAACATGTCATCTTGTCTACGGCGAAAATTTCATCGCTGTATCCTGCAAATACCGCAGGCGCTATAGACTAGCTAAACACAGGATCGCATTACTATGGCCAGAGAAAAATTATAATGGTTACTAAAAACCAAGGCATGGTGACGAAAGCTTTTAAAAGATGAGTTGTCTCAGAAATTTCAACATATACTGATTTGGCTAGACAGAAGAATATAGCGCAAGCTATCTTAATATCCGACTCTAAGTTATGACGGCTACTATACTAAGTGATACAATTAAGTGTTAAATATATTTATTTTGCGATCTATAAAATGTTAAATATTAAATGAAAATATAATTAAAACATATATACCATAAAAACAGTTGAAAATAATTGCATACATCATCTATCATCATTATGCAATATCCACAGTCACATATCTAAAAAGCATACCTATAAAATTATAGAGTAATGTGTCACTGACAGCAGAAATAAGACACCTTATAAGAATGTGTGTGTGTGTCTCCAGTAGTGCTGGGTAAAATGATATGAGAGAAAAAGTTAAAGAACTACCAAGTTCTTATGTATTTTTTGAAAATATACATGACTAGCAGAAATTTCTTTATAAATCAGGTAATAATAGAAAGAACTGGCATGTTTAAACAATTTCAAAAACCACCTGGAAAATATACGCGGTGAACCAAGTGGAAGAGTACTTCTAACAATTCAATTAAAAAAGGACAGTCGGAATCACGAAATATAGCTCGGTTCAAATATAGAGTTAATAGCACGATACTATTTAGCGTGTGTTAAGATTACCCATCTCCAATTTTAACAAACTGATAATTACATTTATATACAATGTTTGACGATAAAATTGTCGCGCTAGAAAAGACGACATGATTCAGTTTCAATTTGGTGAAAACGTTTTTTTTTTTTTTGTTTTGTTGCATATAACCTACGAGCTGGCCATTTGTGTACACCTCTTTAGAGCGATAGAGAATTTTCATGTCGCCTGAAACTGGTGCATAATCCAAAGTGATAGATCAGAGATTTTCCGCTGTAAAACTTATGTTTTTTTTTTACCGATCCAAGTTATTAAAACAGGACAATTTCCAGCACCTTGAAAATGAATCGATGGAGTGACGGGATTAACATGATGATGAAAAAATGCATCCGACCACGCTTCTGGCTTTTGATGTGGTTTCAGTTTAGGGCTATATCATGCGATCTCATGTCTTCGAAGTTGGTTTGAAAGTCGAAACCGAATGGTACCGCAGTGTGCTGAAGATGTGTTTATCCTCTGGTGCTATCAGATGTCTACTACGTGAGCCTATTTGGGGCAATATGAGGCGCCGCCGGCCCAAAATTCCAAAGAGATGCACACTTGGCCTCAGAAGGAATGTTACAACCTGTACGCTAGGCTCGCTGTAACTAATCCTCCTCCGACCTGAACACGCTGGATTACTTCGTTTGGCCATAGTTCGAGAACATCACAAACATGGCATCACACAACACCGAATTTAACTTGATCGTTGCCATTCATCGAATATTCGCCGAATTCCCACCGGTGTTTGTTAAAAAGGGCATGTTCTCAGTTCCTGATCCGAATCGAAACAGTGATTAAGGCGATTACAGTGAATAGATGTCAAATCTAGGACATAATGAAGTTGCTTAATTGATTCTTTCCATAAGAGTTTAAAAATGAATAGTGTTGTTTTATTTAAGCGAAAAAAATATCCTTACGACTAACCTATAAATTTGTTGACAATGGCGCCAAAAATAACATCTAACATCCGATAAAAAAAACATTACAGTCGTCTGACATTAGAAATAGCTGGACAAACAATACTAAAGTCTAATACCTTACCAATTGCACACGACGACTTAAGTTACTAGAACCCACATTAATAAAATAAAATAAAAATACAGCCTCTGATAAACCGGATCTTATTTTATACCGGGACAAATATACTAATATTTTTTCTATGACTAACAGGAAAGTAAATAAATAAAATATAAAATCAAAACATCGAAACAAAAAATAAAAATAATTCGCAACTCCCCATTCAACACCGACTTTTATCTCTCTCTCTCTCTCTCTCTCTCTCTCTCTCTCTCTATATATATATATATATATATATATATATATATATATATATATATATATAAGTGAACGTGCCCCTGTGTCTGTGTGTGCGTGTGTGTATGTGTACATTTCCCTACGCAATAACTCCATCAATTTTTAGGCTACAGACTCGAAATTTTATATAGCGGGTACTAAGATTGGGAAAAATCGATGTGATCGGTTTTTGGTAAGAACTTTAGCGATTAAGGGGTCAAAGTTCAACGATTTGACATTTGAGAACTGTACCAATCTCCTCCGACAATGTTGGGTTTACGCACATGGAATTTTAGATATAGGTTCCTTGGACATGGATCTAACTAAATGATTTGATGTGAGCCCAATACAATAAATGTTAAGGTGTCATAATAGGGGTCAACACTTTTTTTTTTTAAATTGACCTCTGCGGTCACTTCCACATTATTCAGAGAATTTCTGGTTTAAATATTTGAAATTTTACATAAAGTATATTCAGAGATAGGACAAGCTTTTTCATCAGTTTGGGTCGAAAATATTTAGTACCAATATATAAATGTATGTATGCATGCCTGTTTGCATGTATGCCTTAAACATTCAATAGAGGCGATGTATTTACCAAGATTAGTATTGTTTTAATGTTCGCACTTTCATACGACAAATATCGAAAAATTGGCTAAAAATATTATCTTCCTCTTAAACTAGGCACTTTGCTACAGGTGGGGTTAACTTTCTTCACTGATATTTTTTAAAGTTATCCTCTCCTTTAGAGTGTCTAGCCTTAATTTTAAAATTGTCGCTTACGGTTTGGCGGTGGTCTTCACAGCATAAACATTAGGTTTTACCCCGTTCTTTTCCTCCTTTGCGGTACGGGTTCGAGTCTGCCTTCCTACTTCCACTTCTTTTTTTTTTTTTGGCTCAACATACACATTCAAACACCCGGGCAACGCTGGGCTGAAATGCTAGCATATCTATAAAAGTGAACGTGTCTGTGAGTCTGTCTGTCTGTCTGTATGTGTGGCTGTGTACATTTTCCTTTGAAATAACTCATTAATTTTCAGTCTACAGACTCGACATTTGAGATACAGGGTACTGAGATTTGGGAAAATCTCCGGGATTGGTTTTCCGCCAGAAATTTGGCTGTTAAGGGATCAAAGTTCAACGATTTGACCCTTGAGAACTCTACAAAATTGCTCCGATAATTTTTGGTCCAAACACTTGAAATTTTGGATATAGGTTCCCTGGACATGGATCCAGCTTAATAACTCAATTTGAGCCCAAAACAATAAATGTTAAGGTGCCATAATAGATGTCAAAGTTTAAAAACTTGACCTTTTTGTTTTTCTCATCATACACCTCCAAACACCCGGGCAACGCCGCACAACGCCGGGCAATGCCGGGCAACGTCGGACAACGTCGGGAAATCATGCTAGTATATTTATAAAAGTGAGCGTCTCTGTCTGTGTGTATCTGTGTATCTATGTATCTGTGTGTCTGTGTGTATCTGTGTATCTATGTATCTGTGTGTCTGTGTGTGTACATTTCCCTACGCAATAACTCTGCCAATTTTAAGTCTACAGACTCAACATTTGATATACAGCGTACTGAGATTTGGAAAAATCGATGTGATCGGGTTTCGGATAGAAATTTCGCTGTTAAGGGGTCATAGTTCAACGATTTGCCATTGGAGAAGTCTACCAAACTCCTCCGACAATTTTGGGTCTAAACACTTGACATTTAGGTATTGATTCCTTGGACATTGATCTAACTTAATAACTTGATTTTAGCCTCAAATCATTAATGTTAAATGGTCATAATACATGTCAAACTTAAAAAAAAATGATCTCTGCATTCTCTACCAAATTACTCTGACAATTTCTAGTCTAAACATTTGAAAATTTACATGAAGTGTATTCAGAGATAGGGCAAGTTTTTTATTGGTTCGGTCCAAAAATGTTAGTTACCAATATATTAATGCATGTATGTTTACATGTCTGCCCAAAACTTTTGACAGGCCAATG
>NC_136513.1:12602500-12622500 GCF_053919585.1 Euprymna scolopes
AATAATGTTATTATTCAGGCACGGCAGCAACAATACATACGTACCCAAAATTTCATTTTTATTGGGCAATGTTTTTAATTTTACATAAATAAAATATTTAGTCATTTTAAAACGTGCATTATACTTTTTAATTTGTTAAACAAGATGGCTAATTAAAATAAACTTTTAATCATATGATCACATTTTCAAAAATGTGCTTATATTTTACACATTTAAAGTGTGTCAATCATGTAAACAAAGTTTTGCTCGATACCGGTGTCGACCTTTAAGAGTTCCTTTTAGTGATTACTTGGTTTAACGATATTTGTATGACTAAACCGCAAATCTGCCTTTTGTGTTCTCAACTAACAATTTATTATAAAAAACAAAAGGTAAATTTTCACTTTAGGTCCACCTTGACAATGTTAACATGTGTACGTTGGGAGTGTTTATTTCGAAAGCCATTCTTAAATTGCGAAGAATAATGACATTAAAGCCGTTTTGAACATAAGGAGGTAAGGGGTGTTTATTCCGAAAGCCATTCTTAAAATGGGGAGGTTGGGAGTTCTTATTCATAGCCGCCACAGAATCACAGTGCATTGCACATGTCTTTATATCTAGAAAACTACTTACCTCTGCAAATTTTAAATTAGATTTTCTTATTCGGCATAGTCGAAAATCTTGAAAAGTAGTAATTTTAAAGAAAATTGGGGAAAGGGACCTTATGTAAAATATACTAAAAAAAAATATCGTGGAACTTAAATTTAACTTAGAAAAACTATTTTAAAATACCGCCGTACCAAAAATAAACATAGACAGAAAAATACCCCATTCGGGGGTTTATTTGCCCAGAGAGTTGAAAAAGTTGTCAACGAAAACAAATATATAACAAGTAAATGTTTTCAAAGGCAACATAACTTACTTTGGTGTTTTTTATTGGGTTTGTATTACTGTACATAAAGATTCGATAAAGTTATCAAAAAACAAATGTATAACAAATATTATCAAAGGCATGCTAAGTTATTTTTCTATCAAACTGGATACTGTTTAAGTATTTTTATTTAATGTAAACTGTTTATTTGGGCCGAAAAAACAGCGTTTACCGCTATATTTGAAAATAACAAATGGTGACAGACTGTGTTAAACACGCTAAGTTTGGGAAAATGAGTTAAACTAAAATAGCTGTATAGGTTTCTGTTAAACAACCACCGGATATATGGCGGTCTATGTAACGGTAACATATATTGAGTAAGTTACTGACAGTATTTTGTATATTTTTTTAGTTTTAACTTTTATTCCCCAAACTTACGTGTTTAACACAGTCTACCACCATTTGTATTTTTACAATATACTGATAAACACTGCATTTTTTCAAACCGATTAAACATTTTACATTGAATAAAAACACTAAAAATTATCCAATTAGGTAGAAAAGTAACTTATCTACCTTTGATAATATTTAGATATTTATTTTTCGACAACTTTTTCGTATCTGTGTTTAGTAATACACCCCCCCCTTTATTTAATGTCACATTTAGTCGGCTCGAAAAACAGTGTTTATTGGTACATTTGAATAATACAAATAGTGGCAGACACTGTTAATTACGTTAAGTTTGTGAAAGTTAGTTAAAACTAAAAAAAACTATACAAAATACTGTCAGAAACCCACCGAATATGTCAGCCTATGTCACGGTAACCTATATTCGGTGGGTTTCTGACACTGTTTTGTATAGGCTTTGACTTATTTCCCAAACTTACCATATTCAACAGAGTTGCAACCAATTGTCTTTTTCAAATACATCGATAAACACTGTGTTATTCGAGCTTATAAAACATTTTACATTAAATAAAAACATTAACATTCAATTAGATAGAAATGTAACTTACCTTCCATTTGCTCTCATTTGTTGATTTTTGGACAACCTTTTTCGAATCTGTGTCTTGTAACGCCAGACTTACCCAAATCCTAATTAAAACCTCACATTTTTTGATACAAAATAAAAAAAAAAACAACTCGATTGAGCGTTTCGAAATTTTAGCAATGTTCGGCTTAATCCACTGATTGTTGGTCGGGTCCAAGCCAGGATTGACGAACACTCCCGAGGATCCGGATTCAGTTTCAGTCTTACATTTTCGCCGGTTTTTTTTTTCACTTTTTGGAGTGGATTGTTGTACTAAGACTATAAGAAACGTGTATTTTCTCTTTTTCTTAAACATTTCCATTACACCAAATTGAGGCACAGCAATGCGTGGCAGGAAACAGATAGTGTACACATACACACAGACACACACACATATATATGTATATATACGTTTCCTATTTATTTATATTTACATATTTATTTATAAGATTATTTATTAACGCATACGCTTGTTTTCATGCTGTCCTCATTACCAGTGTATCATAAGATTTCCTGCCAGTATAAAATTTTATAGATGTAATAATTATTTATTTAGCCATATACACTAGTGTTTTATGGTTATG
This sequence comes from Euprymna scolopes, assembly GCF_053919585.1. Lineage (NCBI taxonomy): Eukaryota > Metazoa > Mollusca > Cephalopoda > Sepiida > Sepiolidae > Euprymna > Euprymna scolopes. The sequence continues at coordinate 12,604,965 of NC_136513.1, forward strand.
TAATCATCAGTGTAGTGTAATAATATGTGCCGGATATATTTATATATATATATATATATATATATATATATATATATATATGTGTGTGGGGGGTGTACGTTTTACGTATTTACAAGTGCTTTTTAGCTTTACCGCTCAAATATGTTGCGAACAAATTTCAAACAATATTTATGTTCCTAGGTCACCTTCTCCATCATATTTTAAAATAGGACTTTTTTACAAATTCTGTTTCTTTCAAAAGAGATAATAAAAATATAAGTTTTCAAATTTTTTACAATGTTTTAACTAATCTGAAAGAAATATTGTTCTGATTGGCTGTATGTTACCATGGAAAATTTTCCAACGTGCATGATTTAAAGAAACAATTTCTCTTTAATTAGATGTTTGTGGCCAAAAACGTTTTATGTCATTGACGATGTATATTCCGTTTTTATCGCTGTTTTTTTCTAAAAACACACCATTTCTATATATAACTAGCTGTACCCTGCCACGCGTTGCTGTGGCTCAAATTGGCGCAATGGAAAAAGTTCCAAAATGAGAAAAAGCATGTTTCTTATAGGTTTAAATTTCCATTTTGAATGGGTACAGTTTTTGTTGTTCCATTTTATGAGCTGATATAGAGATTTTCCGGTTTGGTGACTCTTGAATATGTAACAAATTGTCCATGTGAAAAAAACAGTCAGTGTGTAACTGTAAGGCCCACAATTGTAAAGATCGTTCCCTGTGCTTTGTTGATGGTTATTGCAAATGAAATAAAATTGGAAAGTGCAATTTGCTAAAGTGTAATGATGTATCCGATGGAATCATAGGAATGCATGGAATGAAGATATATTCATCTGTGAAAGGTCCTGTTAAGATTGCTGTTTCTATGATATTGTGTGTTATTTTTTTTTACTGCAAGCTATGTGCCATTGCAAAGCTTGTATTAGTTTATATTTCACAACATGATAATTAGTACACCAAATTTCAGTAACAATACATGCGGTGGCATCCCTGGCAAATATAACTGTTGGATAATTAACCACTTTATCTGCTTTCACAACAGTGTCGATGGATTTGTATTTGACTACCTCACTTGGAATTTTACATTTAATTATAGCGTTAAGTTCATGGGAATCTTTGTATTGATCTGCAAGAATAGCTCATTCACTCAGTCAAATGGAATTCTTATATTTTGAATATCTGCAAAAACCTTTTAAACTAACTATTCTTTTGATGAAATAAAATTACAGAAATTACAGAAGTTAAAACTCAAAAATTTTGCCCTTAACTCTGATCAGCTGGCAATTTTTCGTACCCAATTTCCCACAAGTGATGCAAAAGTTTTTGTGCGGATCGAACAGTCTGCAACTGTACATGCATATTTTGAGTTAAGTTTAATGTCTTCACATGGAACAAAAAAGTAGAGTGTTTGAGGCAAGCATTTATTTCATCTGCTGGTGTTGATTGAAGAATAACAGGTAACATATGTCTGAAATCTCCTGCAAGCAATATAACTGCATTCCCAAATGGTCTGACATTGCCACGCAAATCTTGCAAGGATCGACCAAGAGCCTCAAGTGACTTTTTGCGTACCATTGTGCATTTATCCTAAACAATAAGTTTGCATTTCTGCAATATTTTTCCCCATATTGGATGTTTTGGAGATGTCGAAGATGAGATTTTTGAAAAGTTGAATGTTTTAAAGTAGAATAAATAATTCTTCTACTTGGCAGCAAGGTCGCAGGTATTCCTCGTGCAGCAAGGGCTAAGGCTATGTCATTTTGTTACGAAATGGCTGCCAAAATCAATTTAATTAGAAAGGTTTTACCAGTTACTTCCGGTGCTGTTTAAGGTAACAGTAATTTCCAAATAACTTCTATTCTCACAGTCAGTAAATTAGGTGACTAAAATAGGATTTATCCATGTTTTGACAATGCCTTATTCACTGTAATTAATTTAGGAGACTAAAATAGCATGAGAGATTAGAGATGGACAGATAGAGAGGAAGATATATAGATAGAAAAGAGACAGTGAGAGGAAAATTGAGAAAGAGAAGGAGATAGAGAGATAAAGAGATTGATAGATAAACAGAGAGAGAGGTGGAGTGTTAGAAACAGAGAGGGATGAAACAGAGGAAAGGAGAGAGATAGAGGGAGTTAGGGAGAGAAAGGGGCTCAAAGAGAGATGGAGAGGGTGATATAGAGAGAAAGATAGATTAAGGGAAAGGGAGAGATGGATAGAGAGAGATATTGAGAGAGGGGGAGAGAAACAGAAGGTGAACTACACTTCACCGTTTTTTTCCTCGTTCAGTAGAGAAGAAATCTTTCGAGACTGAGGCAATTTTAATGTTTTGTTATTATCCAGAGTACCCCTTTTTTTGGGAGGGGGGCTAGATTTTCCTCGCATTAGAAACCGACCGGGTTATCTGTACTTTCACTTAACAAATTAATAAAAGAAAAACATATTGTAAAATTTGAATTTAACAGGAAAATACGATTTTAAAAAATAGCACGGTAACATAAGTGCATAAGTGCCACTTTAGGTACTCCTTGGGCGTTGAGTTCCATGGCGACCAACATAATTATTGAATGGTCGCTCCCTTAGCCCCTCTCCCAGTCAAGGCTTATGCATGCGCATGTAACATTTGTTTTTATTTACTGACGTTGGCTTAGTAACTAAACGATTTATTGATAATTTCGTAACCCTTAAACGCATGCCGGAAGATTTAAATTGGTTCATTATTGTTGTAATGAAAAAAAAAAGTTTCCTTCAACACAAAACCATAAACACATATTAATGATAAATGATTTATTATTCTATTCATTGAAATTTAATTTTTAAATTAAAAATTAAAAAAAAAAGTTAATAAAAAAATAGTTGCTTATGTGCGCATAAACAACTTGTTTTTTAGATTAGGCCCACCTTATAATCACCCTCCTCCCCGACCTCCTCATATTAAGAACAGTTTCCGGAATAAACACCACTTTTGGAGGGGGAGGCTATTTGCAAAATTTAACTGATATTTGTTGTCAGCATACCCACCCGAAAATACTATTAAAAAAAAATGAAGGGTTCAGTGCCCGTGGCAGAGAAGTAGATTTATTTATCAATAAAAGTTGCGGAGAAGTAAATTTATTTATCAATAAAAGTCATTTAAAAAAGAAAATTGCGGAGGTGGACCTAAATGTTTTGTTTTCGCACTATTCAACAATTTGTTCATCTGCGCATGTAAATTAAAAAATATTTGTAAAAGTGAGAAGTTATTAGTAAAGGATTTAGTTTTTTTTTTAAATTTATTTATTTTTTTTTATATTAGATCCACCTCCACAAATGTTAAGAACGGCTTTCAGAATAAACACCCTCAACCTCTCCATGTAAACAACGGATTTCGGAATAAACACCATTGGGGGGGATATTTAAAAAAGTCGATAAAAGTCGTCATTTAAAAAGAAATTAAAAATCAAATGTTTGTAAAAAGTTAGAAATTATTAATAAATGTTTAGTAACATTTTTCGGTGCTAATGCAGAGAGTGATCTGCGCTATTTTTTAAATCGTGTTTTTTTTAATCAATTGCAAGGTTAAAGTACAGAATAGGTACAAAACACCCTCCCCCATGTTAAGAATGGCTTTTTAAATAATAACCTTATTATTTCAGCATGGATTACTCTCTGCATGAGTACCCATTTTTCTTTTAATATTCATAAAAAGTAAAACTTTTTTCAAAATAAATAAATAGATAAATGTTTGTAAATGTGACAGATAATCGTTTAGTTACGGAACGTCAGTAAATAAAATATGTTACGCGCGGGGTGAGGTGGGAGACTAAGGGAGCGAGTATTATTTTTTTCTACTGGTCGCTATGGAACTCAACATCCAAGGAGTACCAAAATATTATTTTTTGGTCAAATAAATAAATTTCAAGCAATTTTTGCAATAAATAATAGATAGCAACTTCGTTAATTTTACGACTCGCCCCAGCATATTATAAACACCCTAACTTCCCCATGTTAAGAATGGCTTTCGAGGTTTATGGAAGGGCGTTTTTTTGTTTTTTTTTAACATGGGTGGGGGTTAGGGTGTTTATAATACGTTGAGGCATGTCGGAAAAATGAAACAGTTTAGAAAAAGTTAAAAAAACTTTTTTATGTAAACAATGCCGTGAAAATAAACTACACAATTAAAACGTAATGTTTCATGAGTGAACCCTTAACATAAATAAAATTTAAAAAACATAAGTACATAAATGAATTTAAAGTTTTAAAGTATGGGATTATTATTTTGTGTGTGTGTGTGTGTGTGTGTGTGTGTGTGTGTGCTAATGCAGAGAGTGATCCGCGCTATTTTTTTAAATCGTTTTCCACGTTTAAAGTTTTATGATATGTTTTTATTCAATTGTAAGATTAAAGTACATAATAGGTACAAAACACCCTCCCTTCCCCATGTTAAGAAGGGCTTTTTAAATAATAACATTATTATTTCAGCACGGATCACTCTCTGCACGAGTAAGTTTTTGTTTTTTTTTACTTATCGAGTTAACAGAAAATTAAATCTTTCGTCAATTCGTGGCTGTGAAATGAATCGAACCGGAAGTTCAGTTTTATCAACAGAACAGATTCGCAGTAAAAAACATATTTATTTTATTTAATATTTTAATTTTAATAAATCGCGAGGTAAATTTATTTCAATAACATAAAAACATACCTCGACTCTAAAGATGGGTTGTCTGAAAATTTCAAATAAACTGGTAACTTAGAAATAGGGTTTTATTTGTTTAGAACGAACCAACTTTACATTTTTATATATATAGATAATAAATGCGATATAATTGCTTTATGTATTCATAATCTTATTTTTTTTGTATAAGTACTAATTTTGTATATACAAATTATTTATAAATAAATATATAGCAGCCAAGCCTAGACTTTTTATTGTGTTCACTAAAAGCAATAAAGCAGAAAGATTTATTTTTTCCCCTGATTAAAACGTTAAAGACAAAGACAGATTTTGAGCATCGTTTATTATTGCGTGTGTATTTCACAGAAGACAAGGAGACGGTAACCATTTTATTAAAGCTTTACCACGTCGTCGGCACATTAATAAATTATAGCGGGGATATCGCTCACATACAACCCTTCGCTAACAACATCACTTGTTTATTTTGTCTCTTTTTCCCACTTTGCGCCTTTCTTAATTTAATAACGTGTGTTATTTATCTGTTTCGCCAGGCTACGACTTGTTTGTAATAATTTCATTATTTAGGGAAACACATGAATTGATAGAGCAATTAAGTAAAAAACAGGAGGAAATCCAGAAGGAGATTGAGGGAAAGCAAAGGGATATATATAGAGAAAAAAGTTATAGAAAGGGAAAAAAAGTTATAGAGAGGGAAAAAGTTAAAGAGAGGAATAAAGTTATAGAGAGGGGAAAAGTTATAGATAGGGAAAACGTTATAGAGAGGAAAAAATTATAGAGAGGGTAAAAGTCACAGAGAGGAAAAACGTTATAGAGAGGAAAAAGATATATAGAGCGAAACATTTGTAGAGCGAATATGTTATAGAGAGGGGAAAAGTTATAGAGAAGGAAAAAGTTATTGAGAGGAAAACAGTTATAGAGAGGGGAAATGTCATTGGAGAGGAATAAAGTTTTAGAAAGGGAAAAAGTTTAAGAGAGGGAAAAGGTTATAGAGTGGGAATAAGTTATAAGGAGAACACAAGTTATAGAGAGTGGCAAAGCTATAGAGAGTGAAAAAGTAATAGAGAGTGAAAAAGTTATAGAGAGGAAAAAGTTATAGGAAGGAAAAAGTTATAGAGGGATAACGGTATATAGAGATAAAAATTATAGAGAGGGAAAAGTTAAAGAGAGGAAAACAGTTAGAGGGAGGAAAAATGTTATAGAGAGGGAACAGTTATAAAGAGGGAAACGGTTATAGAGAGGGAAAAGGGTTAGAGAGGGAAAAAGTTATAGAGAGAAAACAAAATATAGAGAGGTAAAAAGCGATAGAGAGGGACAACGCTATAGAGAGGAAAACAGTTATAAAGAGAGAAAAGTTATGGAGAGGAAAAAGTTTTAGGGACGCAAAAAGTTATAGAGTGACGAAAAGTTATAGACAGAAAATAAGTTGTAGAGAGGGAAAAAGTTATAGAGAAGAAAAAGTTATAGAGAAGGAAAAAGTTATAGAGAAGGAAAAAAACTTGAGACAGGGAAATGTTATAAGAGTGAAAAAGTTATAGTGATAAAAGTTATAGAGAGAAAACAAGTTATAGAGAGAAAACAAGTTATAGAGAAGGAAAACGTTATAGAGAGGAAAGAAGTTATAGGCAGAGAAAAAGTTTTAGAGCGGAAAACAGGTATAGAGAGGGACAACTTTTTTAAAGAGGGAATACTTTTCAGAGAGAAAAAAAGACATAAAGAGGGAAAAAGTTATGAGGAGAAAACAAGTTAAGAAGAGGGAAATGTTATTGAGAGGGAAAACGTTATAGAGAAGAACAAAGTTTTAGAGGGGAAAAAGTAATAGAGAGGGAGAAGTTAACAAAAGAGAATATAAAAGGGAAAGCGAGATAAAATTGAAAGATAATTTGGGGGTAGGGGGATTTTATTGAAAGCATACTACGGCATAAACAATTATTGTACTTGGTTTTTATTAAATTAGTGGAATCTTGAAGTAAACAAAAATATTCTGAATCGAAATTGACTATATATATATATATATATATATATATATATATATATATATATATATACATATATATTGTTTTAAATATAATGGGCGGAAGTCTTTCCATACCTCTTTCAGCTATGATCTCATTAAGAGAAAATCGATAGCGTAAAAATAGTAATGCTCTTTCGAAAGTAAAGAGTTCTATGGGGAACTATTGAATGTGCCAAAAATGACTGGGACACTAAAATAAAGTTTATTAACGTTTAAAAAACGATTAGAATATTGGCACAACGAGGGGAAAAAAACAAAAATACGGGAGAAAAGATTCACCGCTCCCCTAAGAGAAACAATGCGTTAGATGTTTCTTTCTGCCGACACAAAGAAGGTTTCCGCACAGCAATAGAGATAGACTCCACCATCTTTAAATGGTTTCTGTAGTCGGCTCTATGTAGCCACTAAAACTATTCTATTTTATATCTATCGGCACAGCACGGGTTTAAACGTTAATAAACTTTATTTTAGTGTCTCCGTAATTTTTAGCACATTCAATATTTCCCCATAGAACTCTTTACTTTCGACATAGTATTATTATTTTTACGCTATCGATTTTCTCCTGATGAAATGATGGCTGAAAGAGCTCTCGAGAGACTTCCGGCCATTATATTTAAAACTATATTTAAATTCTGTACCTCTAAACATTTATATATATATATATATATATATATATATATATATATATATATATATATATATATATATATATGCGTAAGACCTTCACCAAAATATAGCCGTTCATTTTTCTGCGTATGTTTATAGGGGCAAAAAATTAGACTAGAATGAAACTTTTCATTAATAAAAATAAATTAAACAGATAAGTGTTTTATACATATTTATTATTTCTATTCATATTGGTGTTTAATAAAATACTAAAATAAATCAAAATGGATGTATTATTCATTTACATTTTTTAACGGTTTCTCAAGATTTGTTATAATATTTTTTTTTACTTCTGTTACCGGTTTATTTCTTAATTGATTATTAAAAATTTAAAGAGATGAACGATATTTTTATAATTATTCAAATAAATATACTTGTAGATTTCACTTGTTATTTTAAGAAACAGTTGTTTTTTAGTTTGTTCCGAATACTTGTTTTAAAATTTTACTTTTGTTTTTACTTTTTTTGCATATTTATTTAGATTTTTGCTGATTCTACTGTTCATTGAAACTATAAATGAAAATATAAATATAATAATATAAATGTAATACCTTGAAAAACATGTAAGAATAAATATTGTAAACATATTTACTTTCTCATAATATCTTTTACAGGCGCTTTTTAAACTAATGAAGTAAACATTATCCCTACAAACCGCATCAGTGATAGACATACCTTTGATAACAAAAATGAAAAAAAATTATATGAAGAAAGGCCAAGAAAATTATTAATTTAATAGAAAAATTCGAACATAAAAAGTAATATGGTTAAGTTTAACTAAGAAAATTAAAACGATTACTTGTTAAACTGCAAAAAAGAACAACAAGATATTCAAGTAATAATATAATAATTGTATAACTTAAAATACTATAGCATTAAAATAATTTTTTAAACTTCAAATTAACATTATATAAATAATTATTAATTCTGACATTTAAAGTTTTATATGTATTATAGTTTTACTAGGATATATACCCTTTTTCCCTCCCTGCTTTACCAACCCATTCTTTTAATGTTCCAAGTTTAATGTTAACCATATTCATTTTTATACCCGCAATTTCTATGTCATATATATATAAATAAATAAATACACACACTAGTATATATATATATATATATATATATATATATATATATATATATATATATATATATATATATATATATATATATATATATAACTTTTGAGCCTTTACACGGCCGGTCGCCACAGGTGATTGAAAATGTCTTGGGGCGACTACACGTCGTAAACACATTTATTTTAAGAGCCTCAAATATGCGGTGTCTTAGAATGGCATATGTCTCATCATTTGTGAATTCTTTCATCTCTAGCTGTGACAACGTTGGAATATCGTATTGAAAAAAAGAGAGTTCACGCTTAAGTTGAACAAGAGGTCAAGTTTACACATTCGGCGTGTAGTCAAAATGCCGCCTTCATTTAGCTCTCTGATTTTGAAATTCATTTGGAAAAAATACTTCGACGCTACAACTACATACACTTCATGCTTACAAAAGTAAAGGCGAACATTTGAAAGAGGAAAAACGCATCGTTCCGTACAGCACGCACCGGAAATTTTATTAAACAACAAGTAAGTAATCATATTTTTCTCAATTATATAAATTCAAATATTTGAATGCTCTTTTTTGCGCAACTTTCAAAAAATTTCCTATACCACAATTTAAAATGATATTCTAAAGTTTTAAATGTTGTACCGAGGTGAATAGAAACAAAAGAGACCAATTTCTGTTCCATTCCAAAGTTGTTTACATAAATTACAAGGAAAAATTGACCATTTAAATTTTAAAAAGATATTATCCATGCCTATTTTCTAAGAAATCTAGTTCATTTCACCTAAATGGTATTTTTATGTCATATCGGAGATCCCGGGCCACGGAGATCTCGTACCAGGATATTTCAGTCCACAATCGTAAATATCCGGAGATTTCGTAACACTTTTTTTTCAACACCCACGGATTTGGCTAGATATTGTAATTTTTGTATGAAATTTACAACATAACTTGGGTATCGGAAGAATAGTTTGTTGATTTTTTATTAAGAATAAAGAAGAAGAATGTAATTAAAATATTGTAAAATTATTTATTATTATTGACTAAAACAAAGACATAAAGTCGGACGAGTAAAAATATTTTGAGGCGAGTAAATTTCTTCACACTTGCGGTCGAGTGATTGTTTTTTCAAATTTCATATAATGTCTGGCATTTAGAATGACACAGAGTAGACAACCGAGCAAAATCAAAACCCTAAGTAAATTCCATCCTAAAACGGAAGCTGGTCAGCAAGGTCAATATATATATATATATATATATATATATATATATATATATATATATATATATATATACAAATGTAGGAAAATTTTGACATATTTATCGGTTTGACTTCACAGATTATTTTTACCTATGATCATAAGATTATAACCGTTAGATACCATTATATTATTTAAAAAAAAAACTTACAACCCTTTACCTAAGTTCAACCCGTTAAAACAAAGATATTACATTTCAATATTCACTTTTGTTACCAGTATATATATATATATATATATATATATATATATATATATATATATATATATATATATGTCTGTGTGTGGACATTAATCAAATTCAAAATCTCAGCGACTATTTATCAGAATTTTACACATGGCGGCTTGTTATAATATTAATGCCCTAAATTGTGTAGAGAAATGTAAAATTTGCTCTTAAGAAATCAATTGTAATATGCACCTCAAACCATTCTATTTTATATCTATCGGCACTACCAAACATCTAACCTAGTATCCTGGCAGATATCGTCCCCCACTGTTATCCCTCATAACTTTTTATCACAATGCCTTGTTTGAGGTGAAAAACAGTAAAAACGATAGAGAAAAATTCTATAGCAATAAAAACGTACAAATTATGGATACTTGACGAAGTTTTCTTTTAATTTATATATTGCGGACTATTATCCTCATCTTTCTAAGTTGTTGTTTTCCGACGTTTCGGCAAACTATTCCTCTGGTCTTCGACAGGTGGTAACCCTGATGGTATAGGAACTCCGAATATCCTAACTGCATTCTCAGCAATTACTGCCACTCATAGTTTTTTCGTCTCACTACATTTTGAGAACGTATGCCTTTGGTCGGCTTCTCTAAGGGTTTTCTTTGCCTTAATTTTCGAACATATACATTTAAAATCATAAATTGAGTTTATCCGATTTAGGGTACCAGTTTACTAAAACCTAAGGTTGTTGTTGTCGTAACCATGCACTTTGTTTACTTAAAAAAGAAATAGTGTTTTTTTGGGGTTTTTTTTTTTTGCACGATCACTAACGTCGTTCAATCTATGACGTTTATTTAAAAAACAATTTTGATCTTAAACTTGGAGTAATTTATATATATATATATATATATATATATATATATATATATATATATATATATAGTTTTAATTGTTTTTGGTACTTACTACATGCACAAGTCGGCATATCTCTTAAAAATTCCAAATTACAAAAAAAAAAAAAAAAATAGATATCGCGATATAAAAGTGACGTAAAGGATCGGTAAGCATTAATTCATTTAAAAAAAAATGAAATGATTTTTATCGACCTTTGAACGAGTGTAAATCTGTTTTTTTTAAGGAGTTAATCTGCTAAAGTTATTTGTCTCAAGTAGAAAATACAACCTATTCAATAAGACACGGTATACACTATTTCATCAATGTGTTATTAATTTCTCTCTTCCCCTGTCGGTATGTCTGTCTCTGTATCTCTCTCTGTCTCCACACCCCCCCCCCACACACACACATATATGTATATATATGTATACATATACATATATATATGCATATATATATATACATATATATACATATATATATATATATATATAAGAAAATCTTGGTATCTTAATCTTGGTATATATATATATATATATATATATATATATATATATATATATATATATATATATACAAAGATTAAGATACCAAGATTTTCTTATATATATATATATGTATCTATATATATGTATATATATATATATGTATATATACATATATATACACATATATATATATATGTGTGTGTGTGTGTGTGTGTGTGTGTGTGTGTGTGGAGAGAGATACAGAGAGACAGACATACCGATATATATATATATATATATATATATATATATATATATATATATATATATATATATATATATATATATATATAAGAAAATCTTGGTATCTTAATTTTCGATAAACTAAAACACCTGGGGCGATTGCTTCAACATTTTTGTATAGTATTTTCATCATAACCAATCGAGATTTTATATTTTTTTAGTATAGTATTTTCATCATAACCAATCGAGATTTTATATTTCTCTTTTTAACTATAATATTACATAATTTTCAGTTTAAGAAATAGGTGTGGCGATTTGAATGGGGAGGAGTCTTTCACCATCACTCTCGTCGTCTCTTGACACAAATAAAACTAACTTTTGGTATCGTTACAGCTTACTAATAAACATTGTTTATTAGTAACCCGTGGTATCGCTTTATGTGAAGAGAATGCGTTTACAATATGGGTAAATTCTAAATGGGTAAATTTTTATCTCGTGATTATTTAAAATATTATCATGTGATTAAAATCTAATTTAAATGAAACACATGTAATAGCTTTCTTCTAAAATATTAATCGAAAAATTTTTGATCATGTTTTTACTATTCAGGAAATTAAAGATTCACTGACATCTCTATTTCATTTACCTAAATTAATTAGAGTGAAATGAATTCAGGAATTATATGCAAACCTATATATTATTTTTACCTACAATATAAAATTATTGTGTAAGTAAGAGAGAACTTGTGGATAATTTTTCATTTTACTGTTGTTTAAAAATAGAACGGAAATGTAAATTTCGTGCCGTTTTAAATTCGCTACATTTTTACATTACGTCCAACACATCGTTCAAATTTGACATAAACTTTTATGGGTTTTCGAGAGTGCTGACGAGGTTAGGGTGTATATTCGAAAAACTGTTCTAACCCTGGGTAAGTTGGGGATGTCTATTCCGAAAACCGTTTAAAACATGTGAAATTTGGGTTGTTTATTCTTTGCAAACGTACCCGGAACCCTAAAAAAATATAATATTTCGCATGAGTATGGCGAATTGGACTCATGTTAACAAAAAATTGGACTTTCGTAAAACAAAATAGCAAATAGGTATACTTAATTGATCTTTGTTTGTTTTAAAAAATAAATTATTACGTTCTTGTTAAGAAAATTTTATTTTTATAATAAATATAATATTTCGTATTTTTATATATAAAAGTACAATTGGTGAATGTTATTATTTCGATTACATTTGTTATTGGCGAATACATTTAAAAAATACGATGAAAACGGAACAAAATTTTATATTTCTGTCCGATTTTTACGACAACAAGAGAACAGCGTATACTCTGCAAGATGTTCCATAAACTCTAAACATTTAGATCTACTTACGTTATATTAGAAACTTAGCGACGCCTGAAATCTGGTAGCTGAGTGTCAAATCAATAAAAATCTGCATAAAATATTAAAAGCGGACCTTGGCGAGTTTGTTCCCCGTCTACGATTTTCACTTTTTTGTAAACTTTGTTCCTTTTTATATCATCGATTACATACTTAATATTTAGGCAATAAAAAGAATTAAAAATAAACATTTTTTTACATGGAGTTCACCACTTATCAAGGCCCAATGGCCACTCAAGGATAAGGGTTATTGTGTCTACAGTAATCAAAGGGATAGTGTAGCAATAATATTGGAGAAATTGTGAGGTGTCATTACTAGGGGGGCGGTTCATCAGGAATTTGTTTATGTTGGACTTGAAGGCATCCAGGTTTAAGTCGGGAAGGAAACAGGTAAGCGGAACATTTCTTAAAAAACTTACACGTAGTTGTTCATTTATCAATTATGACGTTTTACTAAATTGACCACGAAACGTGAAAAGTTATATATAATTTTTTTTTTCAATTTTTTGTCATCTTTAACTGAAGTCTGTAATCGATTATATTAACAGCAAAAAGTAAAACAAACGCTGAAAATTGGGGAATTTGCAGGGAGGGGAGCAATTTCGCCAGGATCCCCCACTAAACGAAAACAAAAAACAAAACAAAACAAAAGAGCCTGTCCAATACATACTAGCAATAATTTAATCTCGTGTTTCACTTGAATGTTTCAATTAAGAAGAGTTGATCTACTATGACTTTGTATTAGAACACGAGCAGCACCTAAACACAATTATGTTTTTTTTGTTAAATTTGTTAGTTTTCAATCTCAGATAATCCTCTTAAAAAGTTTAAAGTGAGACGAAATTAAAAAGAATTATACCCTTGCAGTATTTGCCTGGACTCCTAAGGATTAATTATAACTAGGGTTCGATTAGCAATCACCGGATTATGCCAAACATTCCTCAAATGCGGAAACACTAAATCGACATTTGTTTTTTAATAATCAATTAATAACTAGGGTATTTTATAATTGTTTTATTAACACCTGTTGAGAAAAAAATAATGTGTATAGTCTTTTGAAAAAAAAACTTTCTGTACTTTCACCCAAGAGTGTAGGGCTTTCAAAAAAATCAGTCATCTTTTCCTACAATAAAGTAAAAACAGTCATATCCGTTTTTTCCTAAAATAAACAAATAAATGTTTTTCTTGCAAAACAAGTTTCGTCTAAAAAAATTACGCTAAAATAACCATCTTTCCGTGAAAGCTAATCAAATTGTCTTGATAATAAAATAAACAGTACAAGATGCAGCTTGTCTTAAGGAACCGTCATTGACGAAAAATTCCGAGAATCTGGATCAAATTATGCCAGAGTACTAACATAAGTACATACGAGGTTGTCCTTGAACAGATATTCTGATCAAAAAGGGTGCTTCTTCATCATTGAAATGAAATCGGTCAGCCGAAATGTTGATCATTTATTAAAAAAGACATGATAGCTTCTTACATTTTCTGCCAATTGCAACAATAACCAATATTATCAACCTTATTGTCATGTGGATATTATTTCGATCGAAATGATTACACGAAGTAATGAGTTTTGGTTGGTCAGTGACATTTGCCGTAAACACAAGGGAAATAGCTAACAATACTAATTTCTCCGAAAAGTATTTAATTTAATCCTTAATTTTCAAGGTTTAAGTTTTAGCTATGTTCCTTACCGTGAGATGGCAATTAAGTAGATACTATTGCTTTTGCTTGAAAACCAATATTTTGATTTCGGATTAAACAAAATAAAGAAGTACAAAAATGTTTACAAACATTCTCATTAATTATTTTGAAATGCAATATGTGGTATATTCTTCGAATAAAATATACAAGAGTTTACCAAACTATTTCCATTTTTGTATCATACACCATTATTACATTATCTTCTTTCTTTATTCCGAATTTTCATTGCTTTCACACTTTATTGATTTATACTTAAAACTTGATACCTAAAGTTGTTGATATTTTTGAATATTTATTCATAGATTTTGTTTGGTTGTTTTGTTTTATGGCATATCAACCTTTTATATTTTTCAATAGTTACTTATTGATTTAGCCTGGCAAAGGTTATAATGTTATTATTAGATGCGTCCTGAGTCAGCAAGCTACTGTGGAGATGTGGGAGGCAGAAGAAAAAAAGTAAAATGGGGGAGGGGGAGAGAAGAGAAAGATGTTGTTTTTGTTGTTGTATTTTATGGTTGAATTGTGCAAAAAGTAGGAAGACAAATGACGTAAATAAGAATATTGCTTCAATTTTCCATCGGTTGATAAACACTATACCTTTTATTACATTTTCACCCCTAGCAAGGCACTTTGCCACTTTGATGCCAGGGGCTACTATCAGGGACATAGTTACAGGGTTACTATGTGGGGAGTTGGGCAGGAATATGTCGATTCACGTTACACCTGAACTTCAATTAAGTATGCTTGGGGAACAGGAACCCGGAAGGGAATTCCAAAGTCTAGGGGTTCTGGGGAAGAAACTACTGGAGAAGAAGGCTCTCTTACATCTAGGGATCTCAACTGTGAAGGGGTTGGATTTGGCTGCTTGTCGGATTTATCGGGGATATTTACCTCGAGGGCTAGAAGTGCTTGCAGTTCGTCAGAGCATTTACGGTTAAAGTACTTGTAGAACAGGCAGAGGGATGCTACATTTCGTCGATGGGACAGAGGCTGAAACCTAGATGATAGTCCAGGACCTATCAGATTGGCGCGTCTCTTTTGAACCTTGTCGAAACGTGAGAGACTAGTAGCAGATGCACCAGCCCAACTGTTACAATAATACTTCATACATGAGCGAATGGTGCCCTAATAGAGGTACAGGATACTTACGGGCGTTAGTAGCTTTCTGGCACGGTAGAGAGAACCAACCTTTTTCGCGGCAGTCCTGGCAATGCTATCAATGTATTTTGTTCCAACTCAAATTTCCTGTGAACGTTAGGCCGAGGAATTTAAAAAATGTACTTTGAGATAGGGGCTTTTGCCATTGCTATTGGGGGTTGGGAAGGTTTCTTGTATTATTGAAAGAAACAAGTATAGTCTTGGCAGCATTGAATGTGACCATCCATTTGTGTACCCATTCCACTACAGATTGGAGGTCGTCCTCTAGCGTTTTTGCTATTTCTTTATATATGTGTTCATTTGGTTTCCTGTTGTGTAGAGCGTGGTGTCATCAGCATATATACCCATCTCACATAAAATTGTGTCAGGGAGGTCATTTATGAATAATAGGAATAATATAAGTCCAGGGATAGACCCTTGAGGACCTCCTGCATTTATATCACATTGTTTAGATGTACGACCATCGAGAACAACCTGGTGTTGTCTCTTATCTAAGAAGGATTTAATTATGTTAAGTATTCTTTCAGTTATACCGTATAATCTGATTTTCCCGAGAAGACCCTCATGGCATAACCTGTCAAAAGTTGTAGATATATATATAGAGTTACCGTTCTACCCTCTCCTGTCGGTAAAGAGAAGTGTATATATGCTCAGATATTACAGTTAGGATGTCTGCCGTCAAACGGGCTTGCCTAAATCAATATTGTTGGTCAGTCAGTATTTATGTAAGGTGTTGGACTACATACACACTTGTAAGGTGTTGGACTACATACGCACTTACATAAAAAAAGAAAATCGGCTAATTTTGTTTACTGTCCGGTATATTTTTCAGTGCGTATTCACACACAGGTCTATACTAAAATTAAACCTTCATTTTTCCCCTCTGTTAATCTCAAGAACATGCAGTGGACGTTTATTGTAAGATTTAAACGGATATACTATGTTTATTTAAGGTATTGCATTTCACAATACGCTTCGCGTTTGCAATAACCATTAACAAGGCTTAGTGAATTTTTACAATTAAATAAATGTTAAGGATTTAAAATTGGAGTCAAAGTTTAAAAAATACCTCTGCGGTCTCTACGAAATTGCTCCGAAAAATTTTGGTCTAAACATTTGAAACGTTTATTACCGCGTAGGACAACTTATGAGCATAAAGCCGAGGAAAGCCGGTCTAAACTGTCGGTATATATATATATATATATATATATATATATATATATATATATATATATATATATATATATATAAGTGAACATGTCTCTGTGTGTTTGTGTGCATTTCTCAAATTACAAAATATCTCTGGTAATTTTCAGTCTAGAGCCTCAAGCTTTGCCATAAGGGATACTGATATTCAGGGTTAAGTTTCTTACTCAGTTTTCGGCCAAAATGTGGCTGTAATCGGGTTGAAGTTACATTATTTGCCCTTGGAAAACGTTACCAAACTCATCCGCAAATTCTGGGTCTTACACCTTGAAATTTTAAATGTAAGTTACATTGATATGGACCAAATTATTCCTTTGATGTGAACCCAAAACAAAGTGTAGGTGCTTAAACTTGGAGTCAAATTTAAAAAAGTTTGACCTTAGCGGTCTCTATCACATTACTTAGCCAATTCCGTGTCTAAACATTTGACATTTTACATAACCGTTATACAGAAAATGGGCAGTTTTTCATAGGTTTAGGTCGAAGATTTGAGCAGCTAAGAAGTAAAAGTTCAAAAGATTTTCCATTTGCCGTGTGTACAAATCTACTCCACCAATTTTGCATCTAAACATTTTAAGTTTATACATAAAGGCTATTCAGAGAT
>NC_136513.1:12627500-12637500 GCF_053919585.1 Euprymna scolopes
CATATATATATATATATATATATATATATATATATATATATATATATATATACATCCATACCTATATATATATATATATATATATATATATATATATATATATATATATATATATACATATATATACACCTTTAAAATTATTTATGTTAGACGAAATTGAACCGAAAATTACGAGATTCAACTTCGGAGAGAAACCATTCTCATAACATCTATTGAGGCGCAATTTATATTGTACCTGTATAGAAAACACACACACACCCACACACAACCACACACACGCCCCCCACAGACACATACACACGCACACACACATGCATGTACGCACATATATGTGTATATATACATATATATTTATATATATACATATATATATATGCGTATATACACACACATATATTCTTAGTTGTTTCCCGCATGTCTGTAATCGTGATTAAACTTGTGTATTTCTCATACCAATCTAATAGTATGCGATTCATAAAAAATGCATATATATATATATATATATATATATTTATAGATAGATAGATAGTTAGATAGATAGATAGATGGATGGATATCATATAACATTATATTAACAGAAGCTTGTTTGAGAGATTGAGTTTGTCTTCTATAGACTCCAAATCAGGTTTTGTATTTAATGAAATTATACAGGAAGAGAAGTTATGATGTTGTTGTTGGCATTGCTCTTAAATATGATTTTTTTAACTTGTATTACTTTGGTAATCATTGATAAAAGTATATATCATATAATATTATATTAAAGCGAGCTTGTTTGAGAGAGTGAGATTGTTTTCTACTGACTCCAAAACATGTGGCTCAATTTTTATGAAACTTGACAGGAAGATATTTATGTTATTGGCATTGTTTTAGATATTCTTTTTCTACTTGAATTACCTTGGTAATCATTGGTAATCGACAATCGAATTCGTCTGAGGAAAGGAGAAATTGGCGATCTTGACTAACGTTTCAATCCCACACCACCTTCCATCACCAGTGCATTTGCGAAGTTTATTAAAACACGACCTGAAAAGCCCAACACATAAAATCAACATTTCTATATAACACAACATCATTATTTAACTGAATGTGTTTGTTTAAAGTAGAATAAAGACATGGTAACTGTCTTTTTCATTTAAACTTTAAATCAAATAATTACCACTGGACAAGCAGTATGAGAGAACATGTAAACTGAACATGGGTTCCTCTGATATGACAGTTGCTTGTTCGAAATGATATATCGTCTTAGGGCACAATTAAAACAAAATATTTTACTTTTGCATTTAAACGTAAATTCACGCCATTACATATAAAATGATTTTATTAGTAAACGCTGCGCTCTATATAATGTACAAAGCAGACTAAAATATGGACTAAATCAATGCGATTAGGCTTTTAAAGTTTCTTCCTCGTGGATTACAATAAGTTCTTTTGGTCAAGATCAAAGTGTAGTATCTGCTCCGACAGATACTGCAAGCAAAGACCATATGTGTGGGCAACCTCACATATAAGACCTTGGTCAATGTAGGGGCAACCCTTCATACCAATTGTCACTATCCAACTCCCCTACTCCCCGGGGAGTTGGTCCCCATTTCCCCTTCACTCCTCACATTTAAAATCGGCCTTGTGCCTAATTTGCTCGGTGGGGGAGCAAATAAATACCATCTGTTCCGGCAGATACTGCAAGCTATGACTAGCTAGGACTAGCTATGACTAGCAAAGACCAGATGTGGGGGCAACCCCACATGCCTGACCTTTAACCAGCTCCCATTTCCCACCTCTCGGGAGCTGGTCCCCTTTTTTCCCTTCCCCCTCCCTTCACTCCTCAAATTAAAAATTGGCCTTGTGCCTAATTTGCTCAGTGGGGGAGCAAATAAATACCATCTGTTCCGGCAGATGCTGCACTTAAGATAATTTGTACCAGTCAATGAAGGGGAAACCCTCTATACTGGGACAATTATTATTTTTGGTAACCAGAGTGCCCCCTTTTTGCCTACTTTTAGGGGAGCTGGTTTTTACCTCACATTAAAAACGGCCTTGTGCCTAATTTGCTCAGTGGGGGAGCAAATAAATACCATCTGTTCCGGCAGATACTACACTTAAGATGATTTGTACCAGTCAATGGAGGGGAAACCCTCTATACTGGAACAATTATTATTTTTGGTAACCAGAGTGCCCCCTTTTTGCCTACTTTTAGGGGAGCTGGTTTTTACCTCACATTAAAAATGGCCTTGTGCCTAATTTGCTCATTGGGGGAGCAAATAAATACCATCTGTTCTTTAGATGCTGCACTTCTATTTCTTGTTCTCTTTCGGTGGAGGAGAAATCCTTCAGGACTGAGACAATTTTAATTTTTGTACCTTTTCTCCACGTTAAAAAACGACCCTGGTGTCTAACTCTGTCCCGTGGGGAGGCATAGTAAATAGGTACAATAAGTTGCTAATTATAGAAGGCATCCAATCGATTTGATTGAAAAAAGGTGACAACGTCAGGTCTCTCTGCAATGTGTGTGTGTGTTGGTATATATGTGGAGGTAAATGTGGGTGTAGATATGTATATGTTTATAAGTACATGTGTGTATATATATGGGTGTGACTATACGTATATATTTATTTATACTAGCAGAAGTATCCGTCGTTAACTGGGTTCAAAAACAGCCTATAGAAATTGGACTGTTATTGATGAAAGTATGATAAGTTATGAAAGGGGGGCTGTAAAGAGATACGTTTTAATACTCAAAAGTTTTACCCTAAGCAAAATATGATGAAAGTAAAGATAATTTTCAAGAAAATATATTTTTTATATCAACTTTTTTCCATTCGTAGCCAGGAGTGACCAACAAAATGATGTTTCCATACAAAAAGAAAATGTTGTATATATATATATATATATATATATATATATATATATATATATATATATATATACATATATATATATACATATATATATATAATTTAAAGGAGATTAGAAGAATAGTCTAAAGAGCTAAGTGTATTTTAATGTAATAGTGAAATTACTAGTTTAATTAAAATACAGGAAATGCTCGTTGTAATTTAGATATATAATAAGCTCGATAGTTAAATGTCCTAGAGCTAATTCAATATTAAGTAATGTGATTTATAATTTAAAATTTTTTAAAATTTTTAAAATTTAAAAATCAAAATTTAATTAAATTAAAAATCAGTTTCATAAGAAGGAACAACAACAAAGTCAATTATCTGTACGATCGTTTCGGAAATCCGTGCTTTTTATTTGTGGTATACATGCAGTCACGTAGAACAATTATACATAGTTTTTTTGGTAAGCACGGTCTCCTCATCAGCAAATTTAGGAGGATTTCTATTGAATTGAAAAGACACCAAAAATAAACCTAGCATTAAAAGTAAGGCAGATGAATCTGAAAAATTGAAGTAAAAGGTTTGGATTTAAAATTTATAAGAAAATTAATAAGGAAATTGGTATAGGTTAGAGATAGAAATGAGTAGAAAAATATATATTTTTTTGAATTTACATAATAAATTTGATTTAAAAATATATAGATATATAATTACCTTTTGGATTTTCTTTTTTTGAAATCAGGAACTGTATTTAAAGTAGTCATTTAGATATTTGCTATAGCTTTTTATTTTATTGAATGATGAATTTTAAAAGGGCGACGCTCGTGCAGTAAATTGTTTCCGTTAGCGTATTTTGATTTAAAGACGCTACAGTTAATATCTATAGAGAGAGAGTATTTATTTTGCAAGTTTTTAAGGGGAGATAATTGTCATGGCTTTTTTTTATTATTTGATTTACGAGTCTAAGGGCGGTAATTGGTTTAACTTAATTTATTAAAAAAAAAAAAAGTAATCTATTTTTACTAATGAGTAATTTTTAATGATTTAAGGTGGTTTATATTTATTAAATTTAAACCAACGTTTATGATTACATGATAGAAGCTCATGTCTTGAATTTACTAGTTTGGTTGTGCTTTTTATATCTTCATATTTTAAAATTTTTAGGGTTTCTTTTGTACATAATGTACAAAATTTATCTCCTGGTTTATATGATTTGCAAGTCTCAATTATTTGCCATTTTAAGTTGAAAGAAATATTGCTATTTTTTAGTTGCCAAATATAGTTGGATAGAGTAGTTTGGTTTGATAGAGAGTTATTTTTAAAAGAATGTTTGTGCGTTGAAATTCTATGTCTTATTGGGCCAGATGTGGAACCAATATATATTACCTCTTGATTATTATGATTATTTTCTGTTAGATCTATTGTTGGATTATAATGTGGTGGGTTGGTTAATAATTGATCGGTAGATTGATTTAAGTTGGTGTTATTATTTAATCTGGTAGTTGAGTTATGGCTGTTGATAGGTTCTTGTATATTTGGAGTTTTTGATACTGTGCAGCTATAGATAACATTTTTAATTTTACATGAGCCTTGTAGGGGACATTTATTTTTTCTTCTACAGTTACAGTCCGATGTATTTTGTATAGTTGCATTTTGTAGTTTATTAATTTTATTATTATTAGAGCTAATTATTTTCTGATGAAGGTTAGGCATAGTAGAGTAAGAGACTTTAATTGTGTTCTTATTGAAAATCTTATTATATCTATGGGGGGCTTTAAAGTTCTTATCTAATATTTTAAAAAATTCTCTAGCTATGTTTGTTTCTAGGTTTTTGGAATACGGGGGGTTGAACCATAGGATCTCCTTGTGTCTATTCTTACGTTTGCGGGTTTTAGTTTGTTGTTTATTTATATTATTATCTAATATTTTTAGTTTGGTTTTATCTTTTTTTGTCTCCTGGTTAATTTTCTTAACTCGTATACGGGAAGACATTGCCATATTATATGTTATTACGCTCTTAATAATATATATATATATATATATATATATATATATATACTATAACTATAAAAGAAATAAATGTTACCATAGTCAATAAAAGTTACTTGTATGATAGAAAAGTTCATTGGTTTGTATTTTTTTTTTAATTCAGGAACCGGTAAAACAAAAATTAAAATGGCAGCGACTTTGAAATGGAGAGACCCATTTTCAATTTGACGGAGGAGCACATGAGCATTCTCTGTTAACAATTGAAGAGAGTTCCGTCAACGCATGAAATATTTATAAACATTTTTTAATGTTTTCCGTTATTTTGTGCTTGAGGAATATACGATTATGTAGTTTATATAAACATCTATTTAAGAAGGTATCGCTTCAAATTTCGTTTTAATTTCGATTTGCTGAAATTATTTCAAGTAAAGAACATTAAAAACTATTTCAAAACAACAAAACAGCATGAACTGACTTTTAGTGAGTATGAAAACATTTATTTCTTGTATACATATTTTTCGGGTAGTGGCTTGTTGTCTTTTCTTCTTAATACACTTACTAAAGAATATAGACGAAATATAGAAAAACAACGAAATATAGAAAAGCTAAGAAACAAAAACAGTTTTGAAAAATAATGAAGCTTTACTTACTTTAATAAAATAATCCGAAACAGCAAAATGGGGTATTAAAAATAAACACGTAATTACTTTAATTTTTTAAAGCAAAGAATCGATATAAATATAAATAAGAACATGCCGCCCTTTTCAAGCAGAACAGCATCGGTTCAGTTTTACAGTATTGAACGGCGTAGTATTGCACCGTCGGAGTCAGGGTTTTACTATTGTAATATAAAAACATGCAGCAAGGGTTGTAATCAACGGAATTCCTTCTAGTACACTGACAAAAATATCTTAAACATATATATATATAAATAAACATAAAAAGGTTATGTAAATATTTTTAAAAAGACACGTAATCACGTGAGCATGATTTTGCCCTTCTTTTTACACGATAACAAGTAGCGTTCTTACTTTTATTATTTATTTATTAATCTATTTTCGAAAGAGTGCCACGTTCAAGGGGAGACGAAATAAACAGAGTATTGCAAAATTTGTATCGAGAATTGTCTAAATACCGACTTTTTTTTGCTTTTACTTTAATAAGACCGCGAATGTATGAGGTGAATATATTCGACACACTATGATTCAACTCAAAAAAATAAATAAATGCTAACGTGAATTAAAATAAAAGTAAATGTGTTATTGTGGTCCTCCCCCCTTTTAAAACACCTTGTTAAACTTTGTGACATATTTACATTTTATGGAGGTCAGACGCGGACGAACAACCAATCATTTTATTATACCATATTTCTTCAAACTGAAACATAATTATCAAAGTATACTTACGCAGACAGATATGAAAAGTCTTTGTAAAAGTGTGTGCAATATTTCTATGGAGTACAGGCGCGACCGTAGACCCCACAATTTTATTATAATATCCCTATTTAATTTGAAACATACTTATCAAAATATTTTATGTACAGCTATATCAAACACGCTTGTGAACGTTTTTTTTTTCATTTTTTATTTCCATACTTTGGGTGCAAGGCGCGAAGGCAGACCCCACAATTTTTATGAACCATCGTTCTGCCAGATCAAACATACCAATTCTAATCCTCGATACATCTTCTATCATGATATGTAATCAGTTTGTTAAAACAGTCAACCATATGGGAGCGTATTCGTGACATGTAACACCCACACACATACACACACATACACACACAGCCGTTCGGTTTTATATCATACTAGCAAAAGTACCCGTCGTTGACTTGGTTCAAAAACAGTCTACAAGAAAAGGACTCTGATGTATGAACGTATGATAGGTTATGAAAAGGAAGGGTTGTAAAGAGATAGCTTCGAATTTGGAGCGATCTAAACCAAAGCAACATATGATAAAAGTGAAAATAAAATAGATACACCCCATAATTTATTATACCATACCTGTTCACGCTGAAGCACTTATCAAAATATTCTATGGATCTATATTAAAAAAAAACTTGTTAAAGTTTGTGACATATTTCGATTTTATGGAGGTAAGGTGCGAACGAACACCCCATAATTTTATTATACCATATTTCTTCAACCTGAAACATAATTATCAAAGTATTACTCACGCAGGTAGATATGAAAAGTCTTTGTGCCCATTTCCATTTTACGGAGGCCAGGTGCGAACGCAACCCCTACAATTGTGTTATACCATCCCTATTTAAGTTAAAACATACTTATCAAAGTAGTATTATGTACATCTATAGCAAAAACAATTGTAAAATTTTTTTTTTAATTTTTAAAGTTTTTTTCTCATACTTTGTGGACAGTCGCGTACGCAGACCCCCCACATTTTAATGAACCACCGTTCTGCCAGATCAAACATACATTACGTGTCTCAATACATCTTCTATCATTATATGCAATCAGTTTTTTTAATAGTAAACCATATAGGATCTTATTCGTGACCAAACACACACATGCCCACAGACATTCAGTTATATATATATATATATATATATATATATATATATACACCCATCGCAATCACACATCCTCTCGTTCTATCTATCTCTTCTCAATATATATATATATATATATATATATATATATATATATATAAGTTACAAACATATATGGCGATTAAGCTACACTGCATATTCAGCGTTACATCCATTCTAGGATTCTTCAGGTTTATGCGAGACATTTTTGGGTGCCTCACGTTTTTATATAAGCACCTTCTATTGAGTTTTATGTCAGCCAGTCAGCTTTTTAGTATCAACCGCAGCCTTCCTAATCAGCAAATGGTCAGGCACTTACAGGACAAAGACCCATTTGGACTCCTCTTGATCCGTTCCTTTGTATGTGCTATTTAGCGTATATATCTAGTGTCTTGAGCCGTTCACATGATAAAATTTACTCTAGGATAAAGAAACAAAACAATTGTAAAACTAAGAATTACAATAGAAAATAAACAAATAAAATAAATAAATAAGCATGCATATACATAGACTATCACGCGCACACACACACACATACATATATATATATATACATATATATACACTAACATATAAACAAACTTAATAGAGATTAAAACAGGTTACTCACTAGATATCTACGCTAAAGAGCACACGCACAAGAACGGATCAACCGGAGGTCGAATGGGTATTTGCCCTGTAAATGTCTGCGCATTGACTCATTAGGAAGGGGGCGGTGGATACTAGAAAGCTGATCGGCTAACAAAAAGCTCAATAGACGGCGCGTATATTAAAACGCGAGATTACAAAATTCTCGCATGAGCCTGAAAAATCCTAGAGTGGACGAAACGCGGAATATTCAGTGTAGCTCAATTGCCATATATATACTATAACTTACTTACTAGCTCTACCTTCGTATTTCACACTTTTTAAGTAAATACTTTAAGTTTACGCATAAATGTATCCTTTCTTATATTAAGTTATGTGAGTAAATGAAGTAGTTATATAAATAAATATATATATATATATATATACATTTATACATTTTATAACTACTTCATTTACTCACGTAACTTATATATATATATATATATATATATATATACACCCATCGCAATCACACATCCTCTCATTCTATCTCTCTCATTCTCAATATATATATATATATATATATATATATATATATATATATATATATATATATATATATATATATATACATATTAGATAGAATGAGAGGATGTGAGAGTGCAATGGATGTATGCGTATGTCCACAGACACATTTGTATATTTGTAAAAGGAAATGCATACACAATATAAAACTACATTGCTCCTTCTTATCATCCTTTAAAAATTTCTCTCTCTCTGAGTATTTGATACATTTTATTTTTGTCGTTATTGTTTGATTTATTGATCAAGCAGTTTCATGTTGTTTTTTTTCTAATGTTTCTTCGTCTTAATATTATTATTCATTATTATCCTTTTATTATTATATCTATATTATTATTTCTAGTTGTAGTAGTATCAGTTGTAGTAGTAGTAGTATTACAGCGTGAGGACGAGTAGTGTTCTGAAAGAGGGATAAATTTGCTAATAATAATTGTACTATCCAAGTTTTTGATTATATCCTAATATTTGAAGACGGTCAAGTAAACATGGCTGCATATAATAATAATAATAATAATAATAATAATAATAATAATAATAATAATAATAATAATAACAACAACAATTTTGTAAGCCTTTGAACACAGAAAATCTTACATAATTTTTACAAACCAAAACAAGAAAACTTGCTTGATCATTGACATAGATTGCCTTTTGGATACTTAATGTAAAGAAAATGATCATAGAAAAATAAATATTAAAATCAAGAATTGAAATGAAAGGACGGAATCTAAAGAAACCAAGATTATTCGCCTTGAATTTTGAATGCTTAGGACCGAAAATCTGAGGAGACTGGTTGTCATCAAAGCTCTAGATGAGGCCAGCGGTTATTATTAGTGCGTGATCAATGGTTAACTGCGTAAGAAGTCTTACTGAATCCTCCTCCTCCTCCTCTTCCTCCTTCTCCACCTCATCATCATCACCATCATCAATAATAATAATAATGATAATAATAATAATAATAATAATAATAATAATATTAAAATAATGACAATAGTTTTCATAAAATCGTATTAATCAGTGTTAAGCCATCACCCATGCGATTTGAAAACAAAACAAAACATTAGAACTAAAATAAGACATAGTTCTATTACTTCGAACGAGTATTTTTTAATATTTACGTGGTTATCTAAACCAAATCAGAACTGAAAATATAATATTATAATTGGATGAATCTTTTACAAGGGAGTCCCCAATTATCAAGGCCTGAATGACACCCGAGGATTAATGAATGTAAGATAGTAGTGTTATACTCGCTAATGCTGTAAATTTTTTAGAATTTGAATGTTTCTGGAAACAGTCAAAGGAACAATTGTTTACCGCCTATTTGAAGAATTGGAATTTTTTTTTACCCTCGATTTGAAGATTGAAGTTAAATTAATTTTTCTTTTGAAGTGTTTAGTCATTTATTAAATTTTGATTCAATTCATTTGCCAAAAACATAAACAATCATTGCTTCAACTTATTTGGATTTGAATGT
>NC_136513.1:12642500-12727500 GCF_053919585.1 Euprymna scolopes
GTAATGTTATTCTTTTAGGAATTAGTAATTTCCGTGTCCAGGTAAATATTTTTTGTATGTGTTTGAAAAAAATACAAAATTTAGGATCGTTTTTTTCCATTTTCGATACTTATCGGATGGATTCTTGTACTAATCATATCTAAAGGCACTGCCAGCTATATAAATGGTGTTTGTCTGAAAATTGTAAAACACAGGGTCAGACGTATTTGTGTTTATAAGGAAGGAACACACACAAACAAAGTGATTATTTTTAAT
Organism: Euprymna scolopes; assembly: GCF_053919585.1. Taxonomy (NCBI): domain Eukaryota; kingdom Metazoa; phylum Mollusca; class Cephalopoda; order Sepiida; family Sepiolidae; genus Euprymna; species Euprymna scolopes. The sequence goes on from NC_136513.1 coordinate 12,642,756, forward strand.
GTTAAATAGATAGAGTATATAATATTACATAGAGTATATAATAGAATGTAGATAGATTATATACTAGTAACTAGATATACCATATAATAGTATATAGATAGATTAAGTAAAAGTATATAGATAGATTATGTAATAGTATATAGAAAGAATATGTAATAGTGAAGAGGATATATTATAAAATAGTAATTAGATATGTTATATAATAGTATATATATACATATTATATATATATACATATATATGTATTATATGATAGGATACGGATAGATTATATAATAGTATATAGATAGATTATGTAAACGTATATAGATAGATTATATAATAGTATATAGATAGATTATATTATAGTATATAGATAGATTATATTATAGTATATATATATATATTAATTATATAATACTATATAGATAGATTATATAATAGTGTAGAGAGATAGATTATATAATAGTATATAGATAGATTATATACTAGTACATAGATATATTATAAAATAGTATATAGATATATTATATAATAGTATTTAGATAGAGTATATAATAATATATAGATAGTTTATATAATAATATATAGATATATTATATAAATGTACATAAGTAGATTATATAATAGTATATAGATAGAGTATATAACAGTATATCGATTATATAATAGTATATAGAGTATATAATAGTATATCGATTATATAATAGTATATAGTAGATATAGATAGATTATGTAATAGTATATATATATATATGGATTATATGATAGTATATAGATAGATTTAATATTTTATATAAAGAGATTATATATTAGTATACAGATAGAGTATATAATAGTATATAGATAGATTATATACTATGATATAGATAGATTATATGATTTTAAGACCTCGTATACTTCTATTTTTTAGTTTCTATTTGAAGTTTTAAAATAGTCTTTCTATTTTATTTTAGCTGAATTTTATGTGGTCCGTCAATATGCCATTGCTATCTGACCTTTTTTATTAGTTTTTCTGTTTTCTTCAGGCTATGAATATATATTGGTTGTGTTTATCTTCTTATCGATTATGCTGCGTTTAAACTCGATTGGCTCCAAGTCAGATTAAAAATGTAATTTTTATTTGCAGAAAAGTGAAGTTTCCTAAAGGATTTATTTGTATTGAGACAATACTTAAAATTGCATCAGTCATGAATAATGTATATAATAATTAAATTAAATGTCTCGAGAAAAAAGTTACTACACTTTTGTTTAAGTAGATTGACAAACAATGGATGAGGCTATGTGATTCATATGCATTTAAAATTTTCAGATGACATTTTTATAAATATTTCATCTAGTTTTCTCATTTAGAAGAATAAGCATGTTCGAAATTCTCTCGTTCCAAGTGATTATCATAGAAGCACCGTAATATTTACTTGTTCCACCCCTTTATATGATCACATTCTGCATTTATGTTTAGCAACTTTTTACATATAGATTTATTCTTAAAAAATTGTACACCTTTTGTTTTTTTTAGGTTTGTTTTTTATCGATGTAGATTTTTTCTTGGACTTTCCAGACTTTTTTTCTGAATTTACATAGATATGCATATGTCAATATTTACACAGACGCATATTTCTATATTAAATATTAAAAACATTAGACAATTGAGTGTACACATTTAAATGCATCCGTTGTCATTAATGAACTCTCTTTCACCTTTAGAATGTAAGTCAAACGTAATTGTTCTTGTTTCAAAATAATATGGGTTATTTAAACTTTTTTGTTTTAATGTCTATTTAAAAATACGTCTGGCATGGCACGTGGAATATGTTATTGACGTATATCATATGAATACTACTACAATTGATTTATCTAGAACGATTTCACCTTCACGTAAGGAATAGGCACCCCTCTACGTAAAAAAAAACTTACGGTTATAGTAGTTATCAATACTACATCATTAAACCGTTTTTTTAAGCAAAAACCTCGAAATTCTGGTGTTAAATTTCTTTAACACCAAAGTATTGTTTTATATATTGTTTACATATGATAGCGTTTGAAATACTATTGTATATATATATATATATATATATATATATATATATATATATAATTACAATAAGTTTACCAAGGTAATCAAAATGATAAAGTTAAAATATATTATACATATTAAAGTGTTAATATTTACAAGTAAAATAAACTCAGCCAGATGTAAAAGCTCAATAAAACCGAAAAGGAAATAGAGCTCATAATATGAACAAATGATTAATAAAACATGTTAAAAGACATCTTGAAAAAGAGTTAAAAACATTTATTTTTAAAAAAGGAAACACAAGATAAGACAAGATAAGTGGATAGTCCTTCTTCGAAACTCCGCGGATTAAGGACTATCCACTTATCTTGTGTTTCCTTTTTTAAAATTAAATAGGTTTTTAACTCTTTTTCAAGATGTCTTTTAACATGTTTTATTAATTATTTGTTCATATATATATATATATATATATATATATATTCATTCATTTTTTAATGTGTTTTTTTGTTCCTCGCGTTCAGCCCGAAGAAGACATATAACCACTTGGACATAATGGGATACTCTTTTGACCCTTTTGACCATGCTATAGAAAAATTAAGAACATGTTGGTTTGCGTTGCATTTAAACTTTTGCATGTCAAAAAAGTCAGGGAATCAGGTATCAGGAAGGAAATTCTAGCTGATCAAGGGGGGAAAACAATATTAATGTATGAGGTTTTCTGAGATTTAAAGACCACAACAGTATAGGGGCGAGATTTTGTTGCTAAGCGGGTTTTTCAGGGATATGTGTGTCGAGTTGGCACAAACACAACGAGTTCATCAAATCACAGTCCATAAAAATTTGTAAAACAAGTACAGAGATGCAACATTTCTGCGATGGGACAAGGCTTAGTTCTTATTTGGAAAAGTGGGACCTATTAGAATTAAAACTCTTTTTTTTTTTTGCAGTACCCAAGAAGAAGAGGCTAGTCGTACATGACGCAGCTCCGATGAGGCAACAATAAAACATTCATAATCGAATAGGGACCTTGTAAAATTACAGAATATTCTCAGGTTTTAGTGGTCTTCTAGCTTGAGAGAATAAGCCCACCTTCTTTAAAGTAACCTTTGCTATGTTCTCAATGAATTTGTCTCAGTTCATATTGTCCGTGAATGTAAAGCAGAGAAGTTTAAAGGAAGGAGTTCACAGGTAGATTGTTATTTGTCATGAAAATCGGTGGTTGAAGAGGGTGTTGCAACTTTTAAAAGACAGCAGCTTAGTCTTACTATGTGCATCTTAACCAACATTATTTTCCGTGTTTCTCTTATTGTCTGGTGTTATACTGAGGTTTTTTTCTTTTTTACTTCACATTAGTATATGATAAATGTTCCCATATTTTAATTTACCATAAAAATGTAACTTTCAAGTGCTTTCGTTTGTGCAGTTTGTGTGAACTATTTTCCCATTTAAACTCCACATTTATTCGTTTGAGCCTAATTATCCGCAATTTCTTACAACATGGCTTATCAAAACATCTTCAAGTCAACAGTCTTTACATTAACTATCTTCCCGACGTTTTCTGTTGATTGTTCTTTTGTTGTTATGTGTGAGCGGCAGTACATATTCGATAATTGCATCCCATCGACGTCTACGTAATCACACGGTTTCCTGCGTTTTTTCTCAAGTAAAATTTTATGGAGTAATTCGATATATGTTATTTCTTCCAATTTTATTTCCCTGTTGATTTTTGGACTTCTGTTTAGTTACATTCTCCATACGGTTTATCGTATTAGTATTTCTGTTGTCGCATTTAATATATATATATATATATATATATATATATATATATATATAGAGAGAGAGAGAGAGAGGGTGATAAAAATACTATCGGAACAGTAGCAGAAACTCACCATGAAGCACGCTAACAAAAGAAGATTTTGTATTTGAAAGAAACAGCTATATTGTTTGTATATACTGATGTTTATCAGCTGTTGTCTTTTCGGATAAAGCTAATTTCAAGAGAGAGAGAGAGAGACAGATGAAGCGCCTTTCTAGATCTCTCCTTATCTAATTTTTATAGGGTGGTGCTTTTGCTGGGAAGTATATCATAGCATATCACATTTTTCGTTTTTTTAATTTTCATGGGTATTCTGTCTTACAGGTAATATTGGGTCATAATAAGAGAATAGGCACCGTTTCGCTGCCTTCCTCTCTACGCATTGTTCACGTATCTGATGTGAAGGCCAATTATCTGCTCAATACAATAAAAAGAAAACACGTTTTATAATTAAATGCCTCTTCTTACGAAACCAGCTTGACCATGTCGTTCAATGTTCAAAGACTACGTCTGCCATATGTGTTAGGACGCGCACATCCCACTGAAAATAATAATAACTAGCAGTCCCCGTGGAAATTCCACGGTAGTTAAACTCTTTTAAAACACATCAATAAGACATTTCTTATTGTTACATTAAAAAATGAACGTATGGAAGCAAGTAGAACAAACAACTTTAGTTTACACTTTTATTGAAGGTCAATGCGATCGTAACTGATGCTGTTGATATTGTCAGAAAGTGCTGGTGATGATTGCGGCGATGACAGGGACATCGATCAGCTGCTTGGAGTGAGGATAATGGTCAGTCAGCAAGTTCTTGGAAGTCAGACTATGAATTAAAAAAAAAACAAACTGTGTGACATTGTTGACATCAATTTTGTGAAAGTTCTGATGATTCCAGGTGGTTTAATATTTCAGGACATTTTGGATTACACGAGTAAGTAATAAATAGGTCACAGAAAACTGCCATTACATCTTGATAAAGCTGTTGTAGATTCCTAGGACTTCCTGTAAAAGTAGATGATAGAATAACTGGTACACGAGAATGACCATCTTCATTCCTTTCTAAATAGTCAATTAAGCCAGAATATTGAGCAGCTCTTGGTTGACTTTGATAGCTTTTAATGAAGTTAAATCAGCAACCGTCAACTTTTACATATGGCTTTTCTATTTATTTTGAATTTTATTCAATGAAGATTTGGAAAGATTTGGAAATTCACAAATATTTTTGAAGCAAAATTATTGATATAGATTTCAATTAATGAATCACAACTTCCTGATAATATAAATAGAACATTTGAATTTTTCGTACCAAAGTTTTTTTTCCATAAAAACGTTGTAATCTGTTATAATATTCAGATTCTTGTGTATTACATGCATAGAAAATGAAGTACATCTGTAAATCTTACGAAGTACAGTTAAATTATGATTTTTTGATAATCAAAATGATGTGAGGTAGGTTGTAAATATCAAAATTGTGTCGATGTTATAACATTAAGTAAAGTTAAACAAACTGTACACTACTTTTTCGTCAAATTATGAATTTTAAATATAAGGAAAGCAATTAAATTTTTTTTCAAAACTCATATTTACATCTAAGTTAATTTTTAGATTCCATAGCTGTTCCTGATTGTTTCATAACATTTCACGGTAAACAATATTCTTACTATATGTTAAATTTCAAACTGTGCTTAGATCGAGCTCTAGAACATGCCACATACAGTTGACCATGAGAAAATACAGGTTGTTAAAGATATATACCAACCCTATAAAAAGTGTTGCCTTGTGCTTTATTGATGGTCAGTGAATATGCTAATCGTATTGGAAAGTGTATCCGATGAAATGCAAACGGAACATTTGTATCACTTGGCTTTAACTTAATTCTTGGAATGATAACTGTAGATTCATTAATTAAAATAGTAATGATGCTGTTTTGATGACATCCTTCTATTTTCATCCTAGTTCCATTACAAATTCCTTGATTTATGGATAAATTTCGCAGTATCATTGTTATTGCCCCTATTTTCACATTAAGTCGGTGAGGTGGCATTCCAGATGGAGTTAATTAATTTATGAACTCCATAGGATAATTTTGAAGTTCAGCATCATCATCGGAGATGTAATCTGTACTTAAATATGCATTTATGCCTCCGAGAAGATTATTTAGAATTTCTACATTTACTGTTAAACATTCTGTATTTTTTGGAGCCACGATGATTCTATTTTCCATTGCTTGAGGGCAGCAATCAAATATTTCTGAGATTAGAGAACCATTACATACCTAATCATCAAGAACATCTATGACACCTACAGGAACGTTATTAAGACTGCTCATTAGTGTACCATTACCAAGATGAAGGAGCCATCTACAAAACTCTTGCTCATTTATGTTAGTTCTGACGTTTTGTGTTAGCTGTAATTGACTGAAATGATGCCACAATGTGCATCTTTTATGACAGGTGTCTATAATTAATGTAGGTGATCCATGTGGTACTACTGGCAAAATTTTCCTGAAGTCACCTACAACTATGAGAAATTTTCCACCAAATATTTGATCGTTACCCATTATATCTTGTAAGCATGTATCTATAGCAAGCAGTGCATGATTAGGTATCATAGAGGCTTCGTCTATGATGAATATCTTTACTTTTTTCAAAAAAGAACCATGCTTTGATACAGGAGAAATGTTACAGAAATGGTTTCTGTAAGAGGTACAGGTAGTTTGAATATACTGTGGGATGTTTTCCCTGAAGTTACTAGCATTGCCGCAATGCCAGTCAATGCCGCAGTGTCGGTTGCAGTACTGCTGGAGGTGAAGTAATCATATAACATGTTGGATAAAAAGGTTTTTTTCCTGATCCGCCTGGGGCATCTAAATAGAAGCAATTGTTGTGTGGGGCTTCTTTTTCAGTTGCCATGACAGCCATGATTATAGAATAAAATACCTCTAATTGTTCATAGTTTAACGATTCAACATTAGGCCGGTTTGTATTTCGAGTCATATTATCTATTGGAGGATCACCTGTTGGTTCAAGTAAACCCATTGCATGGCAAGAAGAACCATGTTCATTAAATCTTGCTTTTATAAAATTAAGAGCAATGTTTTCACATATGCTTTCATCATAAGCAGAAATGAGGTCTTCAATCATGCCCTGTTTATGGTTAATGAATAGTTGAAAGGCGTCCACTGGATAATGAGAAAGACACAGCATTGCAAACATGTTATGCAGTTGTTGTGGTATTCTAAATGTAGCAGCTTCAGTAAGAGCATTTTCTAATTTAGTATCATCTTGCAATAATCTAAGGCTGATGCAAGCTTCTCTAACTGTAGGGAATGTATGACCTTTGACTGTTCTCAAATCTTCAAATGACTTTGCTCCAGAGACATGAATAAGCAGAATCCGTAAATAAAACTTTTCACCTTGGTTTGATGACACTGAATACATTATTGTGATCAAATTACTTGACCGCTCTCTTTTAGTCCATTTTGTAGTAGTTTTGCTAAATAAATAATGATGTGCAATATCACAGTAAAAATATTGGTTAGCAGTAATATCTCCTGATTTAGTTCAAACCAAGCAGTCAAATTTGTGTGACGTTATTGTGCTTGTTGAATTGCTTGTTCAGCTTGTCCATGTTGATAATAGATCTGTTGCTCTCCAGGCATGTGTACAGCTAAACGGTACACACCATGAGACTGTCCATGCATTTCATAGTCAGAAAGACGCCACATTGCTTCTGGAGGTGATACATATCTGCATGATAGATATTGCTTGACTTAATCTCTTTGTTCTGATTGTATTGTTTCTCCTTGATTGATATTAATTGTTGAATCATGGCTATTAACCTCCATCATAGAACAATCATGTCCTTTATAAACATATTTAAATATGTATTTTATACTCTTGACTGAAGAGCAGATTTCTAAGTTAATATGAGCTCGATATTTTCTCAGAAAAAATTTGTTGAAAGGGACTATGTATCTATTATCAACAGTTACATTACCGACTTGAACTGAGTCACCATTATTTGTACGCTTGTAAGCCGGGTATCCATCAATGTTTTCTGCTTTTTCTTCTCTAAATGCCTTGGAAAATCTTGTTTGCATAATCCTTTACTCATACAAGGAGAATTAGGATTAACTGCACCGAATGGAGCATGTACCATTAAAGATTACAAGGTCAATCTTTGGCCCAACTCTCTTCCTTATCTACATCAATGACCTCCCTAAACACATTCTTATATAATTCGTTGACATCTATGCTGATGACACGACCATCTACGGCAACACATCAAAGCTTGTAAATGACAAAGTTTTACTCTGATTCTCTCTCCTCTGATCTCGAGCGCGTGGTTCAGTGGTGGAAGACGTGGCTGCTTACATTTAATGCACCCAAAACCAAACTCCTGTCCTTACATCATCAACTCTCTGATCCCCATCTGGCACCAATTGGGATGGATGGCTCTCGTGTGGGTGAGGGCCCGTGTTTTGACAAGCTTCTGGGTTTGACTATTACTCCTGATCTGAAATGGAACACGTACATCATGTCTGTAGCAAAGGTCGCTGGAAAGATGGTGGGATCCTTCTACCGCTCCAGAAGATATCTCACTACTGATGCAATTCTCTATCCATATAAAAGCCAAGTACGTCCAAGGATGGAATACTGTTGCCATATCTGGGCAGGAGCTGCAAAAAACAGCCTATCCTGCCTTGACAGAGTACAAAATAGACTTCGTGGCTTAGTGGGGGATGCCCTTTTCTCTACCCTGCAACCTCTCTCCCACAGAAGAGACGTTGCGAGCCTATCCTTGTTTTATCGGGTTTTCATGGTAGGTGCTCGTCTGAACTCCAATCTCTGGTCCCCACTCGCCAATCTTTCACGAAAAACACCCGTCTAGCTATTAAAAAATCTACCAAAAATCAGGTAATTATCCAATCAATAAGAAATTTTCAGCGATTATAAAGAGAATAATGGACGTTATAACAGTGTACTTATTTTTCATAAACGATATTTATATAAATATTTTTTGCTTACAACCCCCCCCCTTGTTTGTAGGGGGTACAAATATGCTTAAAATAATAATCTGAAACTGAACACAACTTATTGTGTTGTTGTAAGGGACAGAATTATTGATTAAAAAAAATTGTTTTCATACCTTATTATGACGTCTGAATATCGGAACTTCGACTGTGTTTAATTATCCCGCTTTTGAGTTTTGAAGTGTGAAATTCGGTGAATATGTTGAGTAAAATAATTAATTTAAGTTAAACAAAACAAAAAAAATAATAATATTTATACGAAAAAAGCCATTTTAAAATCTTGGATTAATAAATTAACAATTTTTTTAGCGAGCCGAATAATGCATGACCATTATTAAACAGGGCATGCTTTGAAGAATCTTTACAAAAAAAATTCGATAAATATTGTGTTCTTTGTGTTACAAATAGCATCATTGTTACGATCCCGTTTGAAAACGATTGCCGCCTTTCGACTACGGTGGACACAACGCGCTGAAATATTTTTTTTATTATGTTTTAAATTGCCCCCCCCCCCAATTTGGGGAGCCTGGCCCGCACACACATACACATTAAAAACTAAACTCATGCAAATAGTCACCCATCTGGTACGGGCAAGCCTCAGTGTTAATAATACATTAAAATATTTGTCACTGAAAAATAAGATTTTTGGCCTGTTTGGTCTTCCATAGTTTGCTTTTTATCATCTACAAACGTAAACATTGTCGATCTAGACTCTAGATCGACGCGAAGTAATTGGTTGCCTATATGAATAAGTGGAATTATTTGAAATCCAGGTACTTATATTATAATATTTTTGCATATTCTCATAGAAAATCATACTAAATCTTAGTTAGACAAGAAATAAATAAATTAATTTTTTCCAAAACAATTTTTTTTAAATATTTATGTACGTTTTTTGTGCGAGACAAAAAATGTCAATTGTTAACTTTTTGGGAAAATTACACGTTTAAAATTTAATTTGAAATAGTAGAAAAAGTTTACATTATTCTGTTTGCTATATGATAAAATTCAGGGTACTATCGTTCTGGAAAAATAAAGTTACTCCGAAATAATGGATTTTAATAAATGTAATTTCGTTTTAAAAATAACAACTTGATTTTTCGGCCATTTTTGGCGGTGCCTACGTATTACACTAAAATAATAAACAGAAGACATCGTTAAAATGTAAGTAAAACACTATACTATTTAAACTGTGGAAATATACCTTCTATGCATAATTGTCTTTAAAATAATCCGGAACCATAAATAGACAGTCCATATACAGTTTTGTGTTGTTCGGGAATTTGGGGAAATAAAAGGGTTTAATGATTTTTAACCAAAAAATATTGAAGCATACAGGGAGATAATTTACATTAATTAATGTTTGCGATGATGATGACGCGTTTCATTAATTAATGTTTGCGATGATGATGACGTGACACCGTACGGACACGCATATGCTTATATAGACTAGCAGGACCCGTGGAAATTCCAAGGTAGTTAAAATGTTTTAAAACACATCAGTAAGAAATTCCTTATAAAAATGAACGTATGGAAGCAAGTAGAACAAACAAAGAACTTTAGTTTAAACTTTTATTGAAGGCAATGCGATCATAACTGATGCTGTTGATATTGTACGGAAGTGCTGGTGATGATTGAGGCGGTGACAGAGACGTCGATCAGCTGCTTGGAGTGAGAATAGTGGTCAATAAGCAGGTTATTGGGAGTCAGATTGTGAATTTAAAAAACTGTGTGACATTGCTGACATCGATTTTGTGCAAGTTCTGATGACCCCAAGTTATTTAATATTTCAGGACATTTTGGATTACATGTGTGAGTAATGAATAGGTCACAGAAAACTGCCATTGCATCTTGATAAAGCTGTTTTAGATTCCTAGGACTTCCTGTAAATGTAGATGGTAGAATAACTGGTACACCAGAATAAACATCTTTATTTCTTGCTAAATGATCCATTACGCCAGAATATTGAGCAGCTCTTAGTTGACTTTGATGGCTTTAAATGAAGTTAAAGAAGCAACTGTCAACTTTTACATATGCAATAGACTTTTCTATTGATTTTGAATTTTATTCAATGAAGATTTGGAAATTCACAAATATTTTTTAAGTCGAATTATCGATATAGATTTCAATTAATGCATCACAACTTCCTGATAATATAAATAGAACACTTTGAATTTTCTGTACAAAAGTTTTTTCCCATAAAAACATTGTAATCTGTTATAATATTCAGATTCTTGTGTATTGCATGCATAGAAAATTAAGTGTATCTGTAAATCTTACGAAGTACCGTTAAATTTTGATTTTTCGATAATCAAACTGATGTGAGGTAGGTTATACCTATCAACTTTATTGTCAATGTTATATAGTTAAGTAAGCTGGCTAATTGGCTATAAAGTAAGTTATTCAGAACTTTGATCTAACATTTTAATTTAAAAAAAAAGCTTAACATTTTCTTGTATCTTTTTTTTTTATATTAAGAAAAATGTAAGCATTATGCTGAAATATGAAATGCCATTCTTAATAAGGGGAGAGGGTTTGACTATTCTAAACCTTCACCTAAATAACGATGTAACGAAAAAAATGTTTAAAATGTTCTTGTATCTTTTTTATAATTTTTGCTAAATAAGAAAAATCAATAAACTTTGATAGCACTATTGTAAGAATCATGCTGAAAGCCATTTTTAATATGAGGAGGGGGGTTTACTATTCTGAAACTTCACCTAACAATGTAAAAAAAAATAAGGGCAATATATGTATGAACAATAAATATTTCTTCAGTTAAATAAAATATACTGTAAATCTTTAAATAAGGAATAAATATTTATTTAAACAATAATTATTTAAACAAAGTATTTTACTGCATAAAAAAACGGTTATGGGGAGAAGGGTTAAGTATTTTGAACCTTCACCTAAATAGCGATTTAATGAAAATAAAATTAATGGTCTTGTATCTTGTTTTTTATAATTTGTTTTAAAATAAGAAAAAAAAAAACGGTAAATATCCAGATACGCTACTACAGAACACCGACCACTCTTATTTGTGTTTTTTACAGGTAATTGAGGTCGCTGACAACGAATCTGATAGTCAAACTTGGGGCAAATTTACTGTTTGAACCCACGAACTACTTTCCACCATTTTGTAGCTTCCGTTTATGCTACGCGTATGCACGTTGTAGCATAAATGACGGCTTCACGAAGCATACTACGTTGGGGTGAGGGGATTTTTTTTCCAGGACATAGAATTTTCTAATTTTCAAAAATACATTATAGCACTTTTTGGGTGGAAAATTTAAAATTAGCTGTAAAAGAAATACAACCAGAAAAGAAAAGCACTCCGAGTTGGAGTAGGGGGGAGGGGTAATTTATCTGTTGTTGTTTTTTTTTTACCACAAACATAGAATTTTCAAATTTTCAAAAAGTAACGCACCGACATTTACCAATTAGAACACCATTTACCATTTTCCGAAGATTTTACTTTTTACATTGGGGGCGCGAGCGGGGGGGGCGGATGTGATGTTGGGGCACGAATATATGTCAACCTATGTCACGGTAATATATATTGAGCGAATTTTTAACAGTATTTAGTCTAGTTTATTATTTATAACACCTTTTCCCGAACTTACCGTGTTTAATAGAGAGTCGGCCGCCATTTTGAATTTTCCAATACATCGGTAAACACTGCATGTTTTTCGAGCTGAATAAACATGTTACATTGAATAAAAACACGAAAATTATATCCAGTTTGGTAGAAAAGTAACTTATCTTACCTTTGATAACATTTATTTGTTATATATTTGTTTTTTGACAACTTTTTCGAATCTATGTGTACAGTAATACACACCCTAATGAAACACTGTTTTATTTCATATTAAAAAAAATGTTCTGTCCATTTTTTTATAGTGTTTAAATATGTATGCCCTGTCGGTGGGCATTAGAAGATGAATGCCTGTAAAAGAAGCAAAATAAAACGCACAAAACATAAGTAATAACTATGCAAACAACGTGAAGCTGTATAAATGTTACAAAATTACTCGATTCGGCATTAAATAACACGAAAAAGGATAGATATGCCGTAAAACAAAAACAAAACAGAACAAGACGTAAAATATGTTTTGACTCTGTATTTGCGAATGGTGACATTGGTTATTTATTTAATAAAGTCATTCTTGAATTTTGTAACATGTATTTCTAAACATATTTTTGTTGTGTAAGGCTCACTCAAAAGAAAATAAAAAAAAAACATTAAGTGGCACAGTAAAAAAAAAACGTAATCGTAGCGTTAAATGTAAAAAATATATTTATTACTGAATAAAATAAAATAAGCGTTCCTACAATAATAAACAGAAGACATCGTAAAAATGTAAGTAAAATACTATACTATTTAAACTGGAACGATACCTTCTATGCATAACTGTCTTTGAAATAATCCGGAACCATAAATAGACAGTTATTATTTTTTTTTTTTTTTGTTCGGGAATTTGGGGAAATAAAAGGGTTAATGATTTTTAACTGATAAAGATTGAACAATAAAGGGAGATAATTCACATTAATTAATGTTTGCGATGATGATGACGCGTTTCATTAATTAATGTTTGCGATTATGATGACGTGACACCGTACGGACAAGCAAATTACTATATAGATAATAATAATAATAATAATAATAATAATAATAATAATAATAATAATAATAATAATAAACAAAAATAATGATAACAATAATAATGAAATTATTACGCCTATATATATATATTTATATATATATACATACATATATATGCATATATATATATATACACACACACACACACACACACATATATATATATATATATATATATATATATATATATATATATATATATATATATATATATATATATATATTAAGATATTTGTTCCTTAGAAGCGCTGGTTGAGTTTTAATAAAATACATATAATATAAGTTTGAAGGCAAAACAACGCATTATTACAAAACGAGCAGGCCTTTATTTTATTTGCAATTTATAATGATATTAATAAATACAATTTAAAGCAAAGCTTCAAACGTATATAATACGTATTTAATTTCATTAAAACTCAACCAGCCCTTCTAAGGAACAAAAGTCTTAATGTAAATCCGGCATGACCAACGCACTGTTCCGAGATTTAAAAAAATACCGTAAAAAACAAAAATTCTACTTTCTGATTCTCTGCTCCAACAACAACACGGCAAAAAAAAAAGCCATACTTAAGATGAAGTCTCGCTGCGAAATATATTTCTGAATTTCAATATAAATTTAAAACAAAATCAATGTTTTTTTTTTATTTTTGGTATAATGCGTTGTTTTGGCTTCCAAATTATATAATAAGTATGTTATTTCATATATATATATATATATATATATATATATATATATATATATATATATATATATATATATATATATATATGTATGTGTGTGTGTGTGTGTGTGTGTGTGTGTGTGTATGTGTAAAACAATACAAAAATATGTATACATAAACACATACAAAAATATACTCGCAGTAATAACTGTAGACTTTTGCGGACATATCCTGTTGTATTCCTTTTCGCCTAGATTGTCACATAACCTCCACGGATCAGCTCTCTTTTTGGATTTCATGATTATCGTATTAATGTTGTTTACTACGCGGCTTTTATAAGGTACTGAAATGTTACTATTTACTTTTTACCAACGGCCACATTCGTGGATGCAAGGCTTATATATCTGAATCGCATTTAAAAATGTTTAATGATTTGGCGTTTCATGTAATGTACAACGGCTTTGTTCGCGTGAAGTTATAATTTAAAGACTGCATCTATCAAATCCGTTTAGACGCTCTTATATCGAAAATAATAGAAAAACAGAAAAAAAGGGCAAGAAAGAAAATAAAATAGAGAAAATAAAGAAAATAAATAAATTAAACTAGTATAAATAAGAAAACAAAACAAAGGAAATTAAAATCATTAAATAAATGAATAAATAAATCTGCACTGTGGATACGTACTACCACTCATGCGGTAGTTATTTAACCGAGAGGCAGATGGCACATTGCTCAGTTATCTCTGTTAGACGTTTAGTAGCTGAGCTTCTTTTTCGGCCTTTTATTCCAAGCTCTCCTAAAAGTTGATATAAAAAGCCTCTTGCTCCAAACTCCACAGCTGGAAGGACTGCAACGTAACCTTCATGATCAGCTCGCTTTTTAGGTTTTCCTATTTCTCCATCTTTTATTGGTGCTGTTTCTCTACTTGGCTCTCATAAGGTACTCTCAATTTAATCTAGACAGTTTTTCCTTGTTCTTGACCTATTTTAAAAATATTTTTGGATAATTATTTTGCCAGCCAGGGAGGTCTTCTGTGGCTATCCGATCATCAATTATTTCAAGAATATTTTTGCTCTGTACTAGCAATGGGCTACGTATACGTTTTGATCCTATCCACATTTTCTTCCCGCAGCAAAACTTGTGGCTTATGTTAGCTGCTTCGAGCTTCATGTGTTTATTTATTGTTGTGGTTAGTTCTTACAGTATCCTGTTGTGATATCATGTATATCGGCCATTAGCAAGCGTCAGTCTGCATAAACTAAGAACATGTCCACAAGTCTGAGGTTGTTCCTTGCATTAAGGACATATTGAACAATCCCCCATTCTTCCATTTGGCAAGGTTACTCATTGATGGAAGCATGTTCTAAGTGGTGCGTATTATGAAAATCAACCTTAGCGGCGACATTTCCCAAATGTCATTCCACGTCATAGATATTTGCATAGCTTGTTTCCAGTTTGTCCCTTGCCCCTGTTGTGACTGTTGAATGCCTTTTATAAGCCGGTTGATCTCCTCCTTGCTTCTGATTTCCTGAATGACCAGATATCGGTGCTGTTTGGTTGTAGCTGTAGACCATGTTTGAATGCTTGTCATTCCCAGTCAAGATTTTCCTGTCTGAGTAAGCCCAATGACTTCTTTGAAAGCTAGGTTTTCTTTTAACTCATTTCTATATATCCTTATATATATATATATATATATATATATATATATATATATATATATATATATATATATATATATATACATATGTATATATATGTATGTATATATATATATATATATATCATACGGATGTTCTCACTAAAAACTCTAAAACTTAACAGTGTAAGGGATTATTCAGAGGTAATAATCGGCAGTGTATTTTGCATTTTTTGTTATAGTAAATAGCATATCGAGAAGAAAACTATGTGTGCGTATACACACACATAGTTTCCTTCCCGATATAGGTAGGATTCTAACACTGTTTCCTTTCCATTTTAATATTGTCTATGATCGTCTTCTTCTTTTGCATTTTCCTTTTAATATTCTGAAGATGTCCGCTGCAATAGGGACGAAACGTTGATCATTTCATAAATAAATTCGGTTTTGCTTTTTCAAAACATATATATATATATATATATATATATATATATATATATATGGGTGTGAGTGTGTTTGGGTGGGTGTATGTGTGGGTGTAAAAGAGAGAGACAGTGAAATATAGATATATAAATATCATGAGAATTCAAGTCTTGTAGCTCCTATATTATATTCTATACGAAGGGATTAAGGAAAGTGAAAATTACATTGTTATGATTACTAATATTTTGCATGCATTACCTGAAATTTACTTTATCTTTTTAAATATATTGACAGTCATAAAATATAAGAGGGTCCGTCGTAAGAGGCACGGATGCACCATTCAATTCTTGTTAATTGTTAATTGAGTATGGTGGGAACAATGCTTTAAAAAATTGCTAGTTATTATAGTATCGCACCCGTCTTTGCCACTTTCAACTGTTTCCCTTAAAACAGAAGCTTAAAACCGTCGGAGATGATTAACTCGAAGGAGAGAGCGACAGACAGACAGATACAGAAAGAGAAGGAGAGAGAGTCGAGAGTTAGAAAGTCAATCCACAACATATACTGCACAAACTGTTCAATAGAAACACGATTAAGGACTCCACCGCTCCATCGATTAAAAAATATCATCACTAAGGAACGCAATGAAAATGAAACTGAGGGCGGCTCTGGTAGATCCAGGGAAGACTACCCCTTAGAGGGAAAATGCAAGGTGAAATCCCTCATATACGAAGCGATACACACGCATGAGACAAGTGATAAACCAGAGACATACATAGGGATGACGAAAGGGACGTTCAAGCAGAGATTCTACATGCACAGTAGTTTCTTCAGGGCAAAGACGAGGATAAAGACAGCTTTAGCCGCCCGAGTATGGCAGCTTAAAGACAAAGGAACGCAATTCAGCATAAAATGGAGGATCATTGAAAGAAAACCAGCATACTCACCAGCCTTAAAACGATGTCCACTTTGTGACGCGGAGAAATACCACATTACAAAGGTTATTAATGACCCTCAAAAGACCTGTTTGAACGTACGCAGTGAGGCACTCAAAGGATGTCTGCATAGGAGACAATCCCTACTAATAAACTGGGAAGACAGAACAATAAACGAGGACGCCGCCTAAAGGAGTTCTCCAAGAGTATTCTAGATGCAGCCAACTTAATGCATAAACCAGAAAAGGGTAACGGACATTTTAGACTATTGTCAAAATACATTAAGCACAAATATTAGTATATATGAAGAAGAATAAGACTGACTATAACACAGCACACAGATATATAAAATAATTTATTATAATATTTAATACAAAAAGTTAAAAGGATAAATAAGATAGATTAGTTACTCCCTTAGACTACTAAAACACCGGTTGTCTCCCCTCGAGCAAAAAAAAGGTAGAGAGGTTAAATAAGGACAATTAATTATCCCCCTTACACAACCAAAAGCAACGAAAGGCAGACGGGAAAAAACAAACAACACATAATTACTAAAATGCATTAGATAAATAAATAAATAAATTAAAAAAAGAAGAAAATTCATACCGGATTAAAATAAATTATACAGGAACTAGTTATAGTCTAATAAATAAAAGCATACATCATTATATAAAAAAACATATGCGGACCTGAAAAAATATGCCCCGGGGCAGAAAACAAGATGGCTGACGAGAGCCGAACATTATTTACGTGTTACCATTAGCGGTTTCCCGTTGTGTTTGGCTTGAAACCGACGGTACCAATGTTTTTATGAACTTCTGTAAAACTAATATATATATATATATATATATATACTAGGTTAATATTTATTTTCTAGATCTGAAGCAAGTAATATATGTTAACAAGGTTAAACATATATATATATATATATATATATATGATTGCAACGTCTTGTCAGACGAGTGCCACTCCCTCAGACATTTAAAATCCATAAGCCCAAATGTCTGAGGGAGTATCTATACAAATATGATTTTACAGAGTCTTAGCTTTGTACGACAGCTAACTCTCTCTCTCAGTTCAAAATGTTGAGATCCAGCAACAAGCAAGAGCAAGATATCCAGCAACAAATAAAACTGCAGACCAGCTTAATGCGGGTACTGATCTCTCGCTTTATTGTTTTTTAAATCAGAGATTTGCTTCTCCTAGAAAGGTTGCCTTCACCACGGCTTACGGGAGCCCTCTCTACCCCAATACACATATACACACACAAATATACACACACACACACACACATATATACACGGTGCTAGTTGGCCGTTGACCCAGAAAAAGAGTTCATTCGCCCTTTGGAAGGTCTTGTTTTTAATGCTTCAGGGAGACTAGCCGGCCTCCTCACCAAACAAGTCTGGTGGGGGAACCAGTTTAATCGCCGGTGACCCGACCATGAGGCAGGTAGTATTGGGTTACATGGTACCAGTAGCATATTACATGACCTGACATAAATATAATATATATATATATATATATATATATATATATATATATATATATATATATATATATATGCGTGTGTGGGTATTTGTTTATTTTACAACATAAAGTTATGTTTTAATCTATTAAAAATGTTCCGCGTAAAAAAATACTGTCTTATTTTTCAGAACGTAAACATTAAAATGAGAAACGGGATTAAAATTCGATTTTTGTGTTGCGATAAAATATTAAATAAATCAGAGAAGTATAGAGAGAAAAGGAAAAAAGGGGATAGAAAGTAAGAAAATAAGCGTACATTTGCGTCGTGATCAAATTAAGTTGATCTGAAACTGGTGTGTGTGGGGTTAAATATTTGAAATGAATTATGCGTGTCTGAATTCAGTCTTAGTCATGTTTGGAGTAAAAGGGTTTACAGGTAATGCAGTGTTGGCGGGTAGTGTTTTTTCGGCCGCAGTGTAAGCATACGTCTAGGTCATAGTATTCTAACATACGTCCTATATATATATATATATATATATATATATATATATATATATATATATATATACATATATATACTACCTTATATGAGGAACGGTCAATCATTTATATGACAAACTTGGTATACGTCTAGTTGATTACATTTAATATACGTCTAGTTACTTACATTTAATATAATCCTATTTTTTATATTTGGTTTTCAGGAATTTCGTGATTTGTGTAAAAGTTGAAAATAGTCAGAAAAATAGGTGGTTAATAATTATGAAAGAAAATATGAGAAAAAATATCGAATTTTTCTAAATAAATACGAATGTTCATTTCAACAATAATGCCTTCAAGCAGAAGTAGTTTACAAAGCTATAATCGCTCTTTTTGATATAAAGTAAAACTAATAATATCCATTGACAATCCATTGCAAACTGTATTTCAGATTACTGACAAACACAAAAAAATCGTTTATATGATTATAATACACAATGTCGCATAGAAATAGCCCCAGCATTCCAGTCAGAAAAACTTTTCTAAGTATGGAATAACTCTTCAGATAACATTTTACATGCACGTTAAAAAACACAACAATCAAGACGTCAAATTAATTCCCTTTAAAAGACGCAAAATCTTTTTAAGAGCCAGTGAATATTTGTGCATTTATCTAGTAATACTCTCACAAAGAAAGATCTCACAAGTGATTTCTTTTTTCGTGTCATAATGAAAACCTATTAGTAAAGAATGCAAACGTGTTCTATATATTTTATACTCAAAATCTGCAATTCATTTTTTGTTACAATTTATATTACTATCTGAAAATATACTGAATGTGTTTGCAATTATCAAAATCTATAAAATTATCTGCTATTTTAATACACCTTTCCATTACTATACACTAAAAAATTAACTACGTATTTACAGTAAACATTTTACATTTACTCTTATATACACAACTAGCGGCGGTATCCGGTGTTGGCCGCTTGTTTTGGAGGTGTGTGTAAGGGAGAGCGGGTTAAAGTAAAGAATATGCCGAGTAATAATCCTGATAAAATATAAAAATAAAAACAATGTGAAACTTTTTTTAAAAATCGTCAAAAAAAAACACACACAGGGAACAAGCGTAAAACCTCTTTAAAAAGAAATCAGAAAAACAAAAAGCATAAAGCAAGGAAAAATAGTGGACGTGTTTGGAAAAACCAAACAAAACACATCGAAAAAATGACAAAAATAATCCTTCGATTCGGTTAATTCTAAAGTGCGTTTCACCCAGTCCATTCGAATTTTATTAATCAACTACAAAACGAAATAAATCGAAAAAAATGGCTTTAATTTCCCTTCGATTCGGTTATCTCCATAGTGTTTTCACCCAGTAGCATTAAAATTGCATTCCAGACTGTTTAAGTAACTACGAAGTACATGAAACCCGAACCGGTGTTCCTTCGTAACTGTCTCTTGTGGACGAACCCGCAACGGTGTTCACTGGTGGAAGAGGGAGGAGTAATTTATTAGAGAGAAAACCGTAAACTACTTCCATTGATCTTAACTGATTTTGGCAGTGAACTCGCAGCAGGTAGAATATAGCAATCTACGATTATCGAGGAAGTTGATAGGTTATAAGCCTAGAAAACACCTCATATATTGTGCTGCAGTTTGTGCGTATTACATCTGCATGAAATGTTTGGATTTAAATGCTAATCAGTTCAAAATCAGAGGGGAAAACTCATTTCATTTTTTATATATAGGGACAAAATTATCCACCAATTTACATTAAACGTTTTCAATTATCATATTTATATAAATGTCTGGCATTATATATATATACATATATATATATATATATATATATATATATATATATATATAATAACAATAATAAGTTAAAAACATTACTAACTATTAAGGCATACATAATACACGCGAATTTATATCAGTTTGGGGATAATAGTCCTCTTTTTATATTTGCGATTAACATGAATTATATGAAATACTTTAAAAATGATAGGGAACAATGTCTTGGATTCCTGTCGGAAATATTCAAGTCCTGGAGCGATGTAATGTATACAATAACGCGACGATGTAGCATACCGTTTTCCAGAAAATATGTTATTTGATCGGGATATTCTACTCATTAAAAAGGTAAGTATTGAGTGATACCATATTAAGAATATCACAATAGATACGATAGATACGTTAATTTGATGTGTATTATAAACTTATATATTCTATTTAAATGAATAAAACTTCCCGATAACCGAAGACGCAAATAAAAAAAAATAACAAAAAATGATATCGGTTTTGTGCCACACGTGAACCGAAAACATACATTTTAATCTTACGGCTAAAAAACAAGTGTAGTTTCTGTGCTGTCTTGGTATAATGATATCGTAAGGTTTCTGTTCGCGTAGAGTGTCAATACAGTGGAAATATGTCACGGAATCCTATGAAGATATTAGAGATATACCGTAATAACCTTCAGTTATATATATAATATACCAGATATTGGAGATAAAATGTAATGCCCTTCAGTTAGAAGCAGAATAAACCAGATCTATGTCACCACAGCTTTTTATATCCTTTGTTATTATGCAGGTAGTCTCTGTGGGAAAATGGTTTATTTTACAAACGTCCTCGTGTCTGTCTGTCCTGTGAGTCGCGAGCATTGAGAAAGAAACAAAGAAAGAGTCCATCGTTACGGCCGTGACGTTTCGTAGTAAACGAAGTCTCGCGCGATCACGTGCGCGTGCCTTATAAAAGCATGTCACTTGTCTGTGAGAGAAAAGTGAAAAAGTATTTGACATTTGAGAAGCGGCAAAATCAGTTGGGAGAATTTGGGTGAGCAGTCATTTTTTCCTGTTAATCGACTCCAAGCCATTTTGGCCGATTTTTTGCAATGGGCACATTTGATTTGAGAGTGATACCAGAGTTCGACGGCTCCTACGTAGAACCCTCGGTAGTTGAGTGGTGGGAAAAGCTGAGCTTGTCTGCCGGCTTTGCAAAATAAAGAAGCCCACGCTTGTCATCCCATTGAGGCTGACCAAAAGGGCATACTCCGTTTATCCACAGCTCGGGGATGAACCAACTCTGAGAGGAGTTTTAGGAGACACTATACGCGGTCTTAACTACGGACCTTTTTATTGCCTGGAGGCAGTTCACCGAACAGCAGATTAGGTTGAATGAGACGGTGGACGTCTACCTAGCGGATTTAAAGAGCTTAGCTGCGCCGTTTGGTGGAGTGACTGAACGCATATATAGTTTTGCCTTTCTCACAGGACTCCAGGACGACACCAGCCGACTGCTACGGGCATCGTCAAGGCTAAGCGAGATTGAGCTTATGGAATTGTTGGCTAGATCCTGCAATATTTAAAAAGAAAAACATGCAAAGCCGGTGCTAGGCGCTTCAGAAGCATCTACTCCATTAGATGGCGTAAGCTGTTATAAATATGGCGGTCCAAACCACTTTTCTAAGGACTACCGAAACCGAAGGAGTGTAAAGGACACGTATGCTCAGGAAACGCCAAGACGCATGCGTTGCTACCGGTGCAGCAAGCTAGGGCACGTAGCAAGGATTTTTCCGGGAGCATGCTGACTCTCGTGCGCAAGATATGCTGAGACGCATCGGGCAAGAAGAAGCTTCCAGTACTGTCATTGGGCGGAGGCGCGATATTCTTGTTGAGTTAGTGTCATTCGTACATACGTCAGTGATGGGCCTACAATAACCGTACTAGCCCTGGTTGTGTGCGGGGACCTTCTTGGTTGTGACCTGCTGTTAGGAATGGACGTTATCAACGAATTGGGTGGGTCCGTATTTATGGCGGGGGAAGGGCACATTTCTCTAACGCCTGCCTTGCTCTGAGTGCATCCATGAACTGGAACATCCTGACTTACATGCGGAATTCGACCAGCGTACGAGGTCCTGGACAGTTTCCTGAAAATGGTCGGCCAATCAGCCACCCAGGAAGTTGTGCAATAGGGTTCCGGAATATAAAATTCCTCCTGAAGCTCGTGGAGAATACGATAAGGAACTACAGACTTGGATAAAAAATGGATGGCTATTTCCCTATCCAGAGAAAGAATCGGCCCCACCCAGAGTATCTGATCCCGTTAATGGCATTTATCCAGCATAATAAACAGAAGGTGAGGCCAATACTCCACTATCGGGAACTAAACGACCATGTAACTCCTTTTTACAGCCCGCGCAGATGTATTTACCGATAAGTTGAAGGAATGGCGGCAGGCAGGATCTAATGTATATGTGCTGGATCTTCGTAAAGTATACCTTCAAGTGCATGTACATCAGTCACTATGACCCTATCAAACGGTGCTCATCAAGATAGAAAGATGTTGCTTACCCCGCATGAGATTGGGACTTCATGTGGCGCTATCAATTATGCAAAGTATTGTTAAGGCTATATTGACCAAAGATGAGCACATTCAGCGGGCAACATCTGCATATATTGATGATGTGTATGTGGATGAAAAAACTGTGCCTGCAACGCGCGTCAAAGAACATCTTCACAACTTTGGCCTTATCAGCAGGGCACCAGAAAGGCTACAAGACGGGGCAAGATTGTTCGGTTTTCAGGTCTGGGAAGAAGATAATGTCCTGTTTTGGAAACGAGGCAATGAAATCCCAGGTATGCCCTGTATTTTCCCGCGATGTAACGTATTTTCATTGTGCGGAAAATTGGTTGGACACCTTAATGTGGGTGGCTGGCTTCGTATTGCAGTGGAATCCATCAATGGGAGAGCCTATGACGTCACCATCGGATGGGATGAAAAAAATTGCGACGCCCCTCTCAGAGAGGTCCTCAACAGAGTGCACAAAGAAGATCCAGCACGGGGCAAATAGTGTGTAGACTGTCAGGGCCGTAGTGTGTGGGTTGACGCAAGCTCTCTTACCATTGGCGTGTCGTTAGTCCATGATGGAGCCATAGTGGAAGACGGTTGATGGTTATGCCCAGTAAAGGAATCCCAACACATACACCTGGCAGGACTCGATGCTGTGATCAAGGGAATAAACTTGGCAATCCTTTGGAAGACAACCGCCCTGTAACTATTCACAGATTCTGTTTGCGTTCATAAGTGGAGTTTAGACACTCTTATCGGACGGGCGAGAGTACGAACCAAAGCAACGAGCGAGCTGCTCAGCCGTTGGCGTCTCGACACGATCCTGAGCCTGGTGAATGAATATGCAATATCAATGGAGGTGACCCTGGACAGATCCAGCATAAATAAGGTAGATTGTTTAACAATGATACCTCAAAGATGGCTTGATGCCATAAAAAGAACTGTTGAACCTACGCAACCTCATTGTACCGCATCTAATCGGATTAAGAAATCCACCAACAAAGCGGGTATCCTGGAGTCAAGCGGACCCTATATTTTGATAAGTTGGTTGAACCAGGCGTGCAAAGGGCAGCCGTCATGGAAGTGGCCAAAAACTGCGTGGAATTCCAGTCCATTGGCCCGGCACCCGTTCGCGTGGAAAGGGTGAAGTTGGAATTTAAGAGGCACTGGAGCCGGCTAGCGGTAGACATTATTCACCACAATGGCTGACTCTCCTTGATTGCGGTTTATCAATGTTCGTCATATGGTGTATGCTGCGTCGACAAGATACAGTCACTATTGCCATCAACTAAACAATATTTTCCTTGAACATGGACCTCCAACAGAGATATTGCTTTACAATGGGGCAGCATTTATCAGTGAGCAGTTTAGAAAGTTTATTTACAGCTTGAGGTTTCGATGCGCCCATGTACCTAGTGTAAATTGGATCATTGAACGGAATCATCGAACCGTCAAAACAATCGCGGCTTAATCAGGCTCTACAGTGTTTGTGGCATTTTATTTGCACAATGTGACCCCGAAGGATAATGTTTCGCCCTCTACGGTGTCGGTTGATACATTGCATATGTATCACGTCAGGGTGAAAGATTTCGACACGAACCCGCTTCCTCAACTTAAAGTAGCCGGTGAGAGACTGCGGAAAGGGGATGGCGTGTGGATCAAGAGCCCTCAAAGCAAGTGCACGACAAGGTATGGTTTATGCGAGTAACTGAAATAATCAGCCCACAAGCGATGCAGGTCGATGGCGTGCCTCGCCCTGTTAAAGACATACGGTTAGTAGCGCGACCATCACTAGACGACACGAGCGAATCAAACTCAGAATCTAGCGAAGCATCGCTCTGGATTGCAGCACCACCATCAGACAGTGACTCGGAGATTAGTAGTCTCCCAGAAGCCATAGAGATTAGTATCCTCCCAGAAGACACAGAGATGCTCGACCTTCAGACCGCAGACGAGAGCACAAGTGAAGATAAGGCGTGTGTCGTCCCCCGTTGAAGATGCCCCCAGCGAAGACGATCACTCCGCTTTGTTATCTCTGTGATCATGAGATCAGGCGAAAGTCTGGGGAAAATGGCTTACTGTACAAACGTCCTCGAGTCTGTCTGCCCCGTGATTCACGCGCTTCGAAAAAAGAAACAAATAACGAGCCCATCATGGCACCCGTGCCGTTTTGTAGTGAATGAAGTCTCGCGCGATCACGTGCGCGTGCCTTATAAAAACATGTCAATTGTCGGTGGGGGGTATCGAGGAATCATTTGATATTTGAGAAGCGGGAAAATCAGTTGGGAGAATTTGTGTGAGCAATGATTTTTGCCTGTTGATCGACTTCAGTCTCCTCGTTATTTCGGTTGCGCAATGAATTGGCTAGAAATACAACTCGAGGGTTCGTTAAGAGCAATCAGATCCACAGGTTTCGGATAATATACGTAGCACATTGTATATACGGAAACATAGTTTCTTGGGTATACATACGATATCTGCTTTTTCATGTGTTGCAACATGTAGAATAATTCTATGGCTTGTTGACTAATCTGTTTAACAAAGAAAAATATTTCCATCTTTCAACTCCCACCTGACAGCTAAGTTTGTATTATGTCTTCCTTGGGTGTGATTGGAGAATATAATTCTACCATAGACTGCCAAAGATATCGCAACATACTTCATTAATAAGTTGCATCAAAGTGACTACATGTTTTTCCAGGCAGTATTATGAGTTATGGTTTATTCAGATGTCCAGTTGTTTATACATGTTCACATTACACCAAAGGAACAAGATATACACAATAACGAACTGTTTAATTCGAATGTAGTTTCGCTGTCAAAATAACTGGTTAGTTAACCAACTCTAGTGACAACATAGCTACAACCTAACAAGACAAAAAAGAAGTACAAGCCGCTCCAACATGTCATTTGGAAAAGAAAACACACACACAAGCTACTTAAAACAGTGTTGCGTTTAAGCAACGGATTATACTATTGTGATTCCATGCAGTAATGGAATTACATAATAACTTCAATCGATCAAATATTTTCTAGTTTTTTTTATGTAGTCGTAGGGTTGTAAATGCATGAAGACGTAAAACGAAACTTTTTCCAAGGCTTTATTGAACAAAATTCACAGCTACTAAAGCAAGAGAGAAGAACTCAGGCTTTTAAAGAAAAAGGGACGCGTGCAACATCACGTGGCAAGAAACTGAAATAGCATATCTGTTTTTTAAATAGTAAGAACAAAACAATTTAAATGAAATATTTTAAACAGTAAGAACAATCAATTAAAATGAAAATATAACAATCTCCCCACTTGTAAAGGAGATTATTAATAGTATTTTGTTTTTAAAATCCAGTCGCTGGACTGGTCTGCGAATTCTGTTTGATCGGCGTGGCGGTAGTTCGCTATTTTAAGGACCGGTGGTCCTCTAGGAAGGCTGATTCTCAGGGTTCTGACTATTATAGTACAATTCATCTTCTTTATGAGGTGTAGTACTAACCGGATATGTTTCCGTAAAATGGGTCGGGTCTGCAATGTCGGCTTTAATACTTTTAGCAGCATTTTGAGGTGTATCAGAAGGTGGAGAGCGATAAAGATATCTCAGCGCTACTGAATCTTCCCGACCATTAATATGTCGTATTTCTACATGTGTAGGGTTAGCTTCGAGGAGTTCCACTTCTTCGACAATCGGGTCATATTTGCTCATTTTACCAAATTGTTTTAATAATACCTCCCCAGGGTCACAGAGCCAAACGGGTAAAGGATTACCAGTAGAAAAGTTCCTCTCAAAGTTGAACATGTGTTTGTTATGAGTTGCATTTGTAGTTGTGCACATCAGGGAGCGAATAGCATTTAAAACATCCTGTAGAACATCCTGTCAAGCGCTAAGGGGTCATCGTCTAGATTCCAGAGCTAATAACAGAGTGTTCAAAATAATAGCATTATAACGCTCGCATTGGCTGTTGCCTCTTGGGTTGTATGCAGTAGTGTTGCTAGATCTAATTCAAAGTCGCGTCAAAATCTTGTTTGAATTCTTCCGACATAAACGAAGTTCCTCAATCGGAATGGATAAATGAGACGAGTCCGAATATGAAGAAAATATTTGTCAGGAACTGGATTGCGGTTTTCGAACAACATTCGCGATAAGGGAAAGCGAAAGGAAATCGACTGCATTCATCGACGACAGTAAATATGTAACGATATCCAGTCGTAGATACCGGGACATGTCCTTTGTGGTCTTTCGAGAGGCGATGAAAGGGAGTAGTAGACCATATAAGTGTATTATTAGATGACGCGAAGGATTGAGGTTTTATTTTGGCAAAAATCGTATATTCAGATGTCACACGCCGAACTTCATCAATTGAATATGCCATATTTTGTGATCCTACAAAATCCCAAAACGGTGTACTCCAGGATGTATTAAGGAATTGTGTAGTAACTTCAGTTCCTCCAAGGAAGAAGCAGCAGCACCAGCACACACTCTCGATAATGCATCGGCAACAATGTTTTCACTTCCGGGGCAGTGTTTTATGTCGTATGATAACGGGAGAAGTTCAATTTTCCACCGTATAATTTTATCATTGTTTACTTTTACTCGGTTAGCAGATTTCAACATAAAAGATACGGCTTGCTGATCTGTTATAATAGTAAATTCCTTCCCCGCAAGGAGATCCCTTCCTTTTTGAACGCACTCGGCTATGGCGAAAGACTCTTTCTCGACTACGTGAAGTCGTATTTCAGATAGGTTTTACGATCGAGAAAAGAACGCTACAGGCCTCTCAGCCTGCAAGAGAGTGCCTCCTATAGCTTTTTCTGAGTCATCAGTTTCAAAAGTAAATGATAATTAATCATAATTAACTTTTGCAGACGGCAGCGTCCTTCCTAATTTTTTCAAACGAATTGATAATAAAGGAGGCATGGGAAATTGTTTATTTCGGACCAGTGGACGAATTTTGTATGAATACTTATGTATCCATTTCGGTAGTACCAAAACATTCTAAGACACTCCTTTAACTCATCTAAATTGGAAGGAGGAGGTGTTTGTAAAAGAGGTTTCAAACGCTCAGGATGTGGTTGCATATTCCCGTTACAAATTTGGTACCCAAGCAAATTGATGAAATGAAGTAAACATTTGGATTTTTCTCGGTTTATTTCAACGTTATATGTCGAGGCAGGCTTTAAAAACATTAAAAATTTACAGCATGTTCTTCCTGAGTTTTACCGCAAATAGTAATATTATCTATATACGAAAAAGTGCCAGATAATTTGTTGTCAGAAATGAAAGAATTCATAAACTGTTGAGAAGCAGAAACGCCATTAGTTACACTCATGGATATTCGTTTGAATTGATACAAACGATTTCCAGCTTGAAAGCCCGTCAAGGGCCGATCTTCGGGACAAATTTCGATCTGGTAGTACGCTCTATATAAGCCAATTGCACTAAATATACGATATTGGGCTAGTTGGTTTACGAGATCCTCAATTCGACGCAAAACCTATGCATGAAGTAAGGTGAAACGGTTAATAGTTTGGGAGAAACCAGCTACTAACCCTTTCTTTTATTAAGCGACGAAGTCACATCAATCTACGTGCGCCATGATGTATAACTTGTTTCTATTACATCATCCTCAAACTGTTGTAGAATTTCCTTTTCAAAAAATCGAGCATCCTCCGAATGGTAATTTCGGGATGTAGTAGCAATATGTTTGCACTCAGGGGTTAAGTTTCGAAACAATTTCACAGGGGCACAACTGATCCTCGTTAGGGCGCAGATTGTAGAATATCATGAGGCCCACCAAATAAAATAGTGATACCCTGGTGTAGTTTTAAAAAAGGCACTCCGAGTATAATATCCATACAGGACTCAGGCAGGACTGTAAAGTCAATTTCTTTTTACTCGCTACCATTGAAGGAAATGCTCTCCGTTGAGTTTGATGCCATGCAAATTATGGAATTATTACGTTTTTAAATAGACAACTCCATTGTTTTAACAACACGAGCACTGATAAAGTTATCAGAACCGCCGGTGTATATGAGGGCAGTTATTTTCCTCCTTTTAATTAAACAATTTTAGTAACAAGAGGGCACATATCATCACCTTTAGCATGGACTACCATAATAGCAGAAGTAGAAAGTGAAGGTCTAGCCATAGTAGAATGACACACTTTTAAGAAGTGGCCGAGTTTACCAGAGTTTCGACATACCTTATCGCGGGCAGGACAATGGCGGAGATTTTCCTTAAAGTGACGTCTCCCTCCACAGCTGTAGCACTTGTCATGAGAAGAAAGTGCATGGGAAAATTGTACAGAGTAACACTCCATACTAAACCAGTAGAATCAGAAATTTGCGGAATAGTGTACTCCTCGGCAGAATTAGTAGACACATTGTTGGTTCTAATAGTAGTAGTAGTAGAAGCGGCTGCTCCAATCTGGCCAGCGAAATTGAGCTAGTTCTAAAGCACTAGCACATAGTGTAGCCTTTTTGAGAGTTAATTTATCAGTTTCATGTAGTCTAGCACGTGTTACTGAAGACCGGAGACCACGCATAAATACATCACGGAAAGATTCGTCCCTCTAAGTAGTAGCAGTAATGTCTTTAAAGTAACAGTCAGCGGCAAGTCGATTCAAGACCTGAGGATATTGGTCGACAGACTCGTTTTCTTGTTGCAGACGTGGGGAAAGCAAATGTCTAGCAAGAATAAGGTTCGAGAATTGTCGTAAACACCTTTCAGTAATTCGACAGCGTGTTCAAATCCTGAACAATCCTCGATAACGTCAGCAAAGTGGGGACCGATGTTAAAATAAAGTACTTCGAGGATATCAAGGTTTAACGAAGCAATTGTTGATAAATGGTAAGTTAAGTTGCGATACCAAACTCTACAAAGCTTGCTAGCCTGTGTGTATGCACAGGATACGTCAAATTTGTCAAGACGACTGATCTTCCCCTTAAGGGGAATACGTTTTGTTAAAGGATTGTAGTGTTGTAAATGAATTAAGGCGTAAAACTTTACTCTTTCCAAGGTTCTATTGAACAAAATTCACAACTACTGAAGCAAGTTAGAAAGAACTCACTGTTTTAAAGAAAAGGGTACGCGTGTAAAATTACGTGGCAAAAACTGAATTTGTTTTTAAATGAAAATATAACAGTAGTAAA
This sequence comes from Euprymna scolopes, assembly GCF_053919585.1. Lineage (NCBI taxonomy): Eukaryota > Metazoa > Mollusca > Cephalopoda > Sepiida > Sepiolidae > Euprymna > Euprymna scolopes. Next base: position 12,673,372 of record NC_136513.1, read on the forward strand.
TCTTCATGTTATAAATTTATTATTATTTAAGGATGTTTATGCAACGTATGTGTAAATGTACAGTCAACTTTGTGGTTTCAACCGTTTAATTTTTTATTCAATCTCTTGGTAAGAAGTTCGCTGTAATCAGAGTAAAGTTTATGCCAAAGGCATCGTCTGGAAACTTAGTGTTTTAAATATTTACTAGAATCATAATTTGGTATCGCTTGGAAAGTTCTACTAAACATTAAATCTGTGCTTTCTTAACATACGTGCTTTGATGAATTTGAGGAAACATTATGATTATTTAATCAGAATTACGTGTTCTTTTCATTTGGAGTAAATCATGGATCTATATTTACATACATACATGAGCGTTGGTTCACAGTAAATTCTTATTCTAGTTTGCCACAAGTGTAAGATTTCTGAGGGAAAATCAAAGAAACCCCAAAATACAAAAGACAGAAAGAACGTGATGTGTAGTTATATAAATACAGTTACGGAACAATTTGTATTTTACATAGTGTAAATTGCTTCGCTTTGATAATTTATCGATATATGTACGAATATGTATATATACAGAAGTAAACAATGTATTGCCATATATACGTATCTATGATAAGTAGAGTAACGTATATGTAATGTCAGTTATTGCACGGTTTCTTCTTCTCCTATGTACCATCTCTATCAATGCGGTGATCTTGTTTATCTCGTTTTCTATTCTATCACATGCATTTTTCAGATTTATCTGCTTTATTCCCCGCTCTTTCTTTTCCTTTTTTTCAAAGGCTTTTTTCCTATTAGTCTAAATCGGTCCTTTATCTTGATGTCATGTTAAATACAACTTTTTACTTAAGTAACTTCTTTCCCATGACTGCAAACTTGTTTATGTATTATAGTGCGGATGTGCGGATGTAAATGCAGGAGATGTTTCGTCACTTGCTTAGGGAATTATGACTATTAAGAGAGAAAGACTGACAAAGTTGAGATAATGAACAAAATCTCGGGAAAGACCTGGGCAACTTTCTCCATTGCATTAGTGACATCACAGCTGTAATGATTAAATTAAACGTCGTCGTAAAAACAGAATGACGTATCGGAGTTATTTTCTTTTATTTTGCCTCCATTGCGACATGTGTACCAGTGTACAACGTTACATTTTAGCCTACTTACCAAGTTGATCTTTTTAAGATTATCATCGATAAGAATATCTTGCATTTTCGATAATATTTTTTGATCAGGCTACCCTTTTCATACAAAAAGGTTTCACCTCCTTTCTTTAACAATTATGGGAAATATAAATAACCGTCAGCTGCCATGGCTGATAACACTCTTTTTCGACGTTCTTACATTTATATTCGACGGCCTAATAATTACAGCTAACAAAGATTTAAATATTTAACTAAAACACATTACCAATACCGTTGCATTTCAATCCCACTAATCGCCATCCAATGACGTTGTGCTTCCTCTACTCGATTAATGCACAAGGTACCTTTCTCTGTGTTAAACAGCCCTGGAAATTGTGCCATCTAATAGAATGCTTATTTTTTCCAGATTTCTGCTCTTACAACGTTAACACTCCCAACAACCACAAAACGCAGAAAATTCACACTTCGTTATGCACTGTAAATTGTCCGAGAATTTACAGTACCCATTTTCAATAATCATAATTTTTAACTCTCTGCCATCGTACAGTATATATATATATATACATATATATATATATATATATATATATATATATATATATATATATATATATATATATGTGTGTGTGTGTGTGTGTGTGTGTGTGTGTTTTATTATCATAATTTACAAATATATAGGCTAATTTCGACATTTAATTCACAATTGCATTTCGTCATATTTTGAAATAAATTAAGGAAAGATAATATAAGTGTTAATTTAAATTAATATTGATTTATATTTTATTTATAAAAATATGCATTTATTGTGACCATAATTAATAGTAGCATATATTATATACGCTTTTTTTCTTTAATTTAAAATTATAAATATTTTGAAAATATTGTTTTAACTTAAACTAACCTTAATGTACACAAACAATTTCTGTAAATTATTATTATCGTAAATACACGAAAACGTGTTTTTTCACTAAATACTTGGTAATTGTATATTATGAATCAACACGATAATTATTTTCATTTCATTATCTCCTAAGGTTTCATAATAAATAAAATATTTCCCACATAAATAATATATTTAATTAAATGTGCTTATATTATTTAATGCAGAAGAACATGATTTTAAATGTGTATGTTGCATACTGTATCTATTAGATTCATGAATAAACGAGTATTATTATTCAAACTGCTCGGGATTTAGTGATGATCACACTCACATATTTGTCTTAGCATCGAAATCGTTGGAATCAGCCATTTTCCAATTAATCCTTTGCTTGGTGGACTATCGTGGTGCACCGGGAGGACGCTTCGCACGCTTTCATCTACTAACTATATCCTCAATGCTTTGTAGACTACATTTCACCGTAGCAAACTCACTGTTAATGTTATATATATATATATATATATATATATATATATATATATATATATATATATATTAATAATGGCTTGAATAAAATTTTGATAATCAAAATCAACTATCACGTTTAAAGTGTTCTCTAAACCCATACATAAACACTGAACGCGCCTTTGTAATATACAGGAAACCTTTTTGTACTTTTATATGCGTGGCCAATCTGGTTGGTTGTGATAATTGCTGGAATTTACGTGTAAATTGTAATCAAGTACCATTGTTATGTTGTACTTTAAACAGAAACATTCATTTCCAACACACCTCAGTCATAGAAACGATCATTATTTTCATTTTATGTGTCGGGCCTTATGGCAAATTTTGAAATAAACCTTTTCAAATGCAATTGTGATGTTAGGCCGTATACGACATTTACTTTGATCAAAATCGCCAGTTCATTCTATCGTCAGCTTATTCTGATTTTCAGTTATAGATACTTATCGAAGGCATCACGATACAAATCTATTCAAGAACACTGCCAGATATGTGGACTAAATTTTTGTAGAATTTCATATAAACCGGCTTAGTGCTTTGTGAACCAACCTGGCACACCGCCAACGTTTCTTTTTAGATAATGATATTCGACGTCTAAATAACGCACAATATCAAGCCCGATTTCACTGTACGAGTTTAAGCAATTAAAAATAATTAAACTTGTTTTTCTTGGAGAACTGTTATGTATCTTAGATGCTATTCTATTTATTTTCTGTCGTTTATTGAACAATATCAATTTTGTACTTCATAAGCTACAAAACAAATAAAGTTCTTATTTAAAAAAAAAAATTGAACGTAGTAGGGTAAATCGACCAGAGGATTCGAATGTGGATGCCCTGCATCTACTCTGATAAAATGTTAGCTCTAATATGTTTTTAGTTTTTATTCTCAAGTGCATAACTATAATAAAGACTCCACGTTAATTCCAGCTAATGAATTATAATCTTTAATATTTTCAAATATCATAGTAGTCTTATCATCCTCAGCCGTTAATGTATAATACTTTTAGATTTGTTTGATGCTTTTTTTTTAATAAAAGTATATGTTTATTATGACTTGATGAGCATTATTAATTATTAAGTTATACAATATACACGCGGTTTTATCTCTGTTTTAAGATAATGGAATTATATGAATTACTTTATAAATGATAGAGAATAATATACTCTTGCTAAAGGCGCGGCTGTCTTGGATTCTTGTCAGAAATATTTGAGTCCTGGAGCGATTTAATATATACAATGACGTGACGATGTAGCATCTATATATTAATAGTGTATGACTTTTAACGCACGTTGGTATGCGTGATACGGATTCCAGAATATACACTATTCGATCGGGATATTCTACTTATTTAAAATAAGGAATCTTCAAATACACTCACCTAAAAAAGACAGAAAGAAGAAGAAGAAGAAGATGTAGACGTGGTTGGTTTATGGCAAAGAGAGTAAGAAACACCGACAAAATTCCCGGGATTTGAGAGGAATAAAAGACCGAACTCAGATGGAGAGGCGACTGTGCTTTTGGTCAATCAGAGAAAACGGGGAGAGGAGAGAAAAGTCACTCTGTTAAGAAAGTGACGACTCGGGGTAAGTAAGAAAGTTAGGCCGAAGGACTTAGAATTTTTCAAGCTATTCCTGCTTACAAATGGCAGGCAACACATTTGATATTTATTCCTGAATTTCCTAGCATCTCACCTGATCACACAGTGTCAGAATTTCCTAGCATCTCACCTGATCACACAGTGTCAGAATTTCCTAGCATCTCACCTGATCACACAGTGTCAGAATTTCCTAGCATCTCACCTGATCACACAGTGTCAGAATTTCCTAGCATCTCACCTGATCACACAGTGTCAGAATTTCCTAGCATCTCACCTGATCACACAGTGTCAGAATTTCCTAGCATCTCACCTGATCACACAGTGTCAGAATTTCCTAGCATCTCACCTGATCACACAGTGTCAGAATTTCCTAGCATCTCACCTGATCACACAGTGTCTGAATTTCCTAGCATCTCACCTGATCACACAATGTCAGAATTTCCTAGCATCTCACCTGATCACACAGTGTCAGAATTTCCTAGCATCTCACCTGATCACACAGTGTCTGAATTTCCTAGCATCTCACCTGATCACACAGTGTCAGAATTTCCTAGCATCTCACCTGATCACACAGTGTCAGAATTTCCTAGCATCTCACCTGATCACACAGTGTCAGAACACAGTGTCTCCCGTCATTTGCACTCTGGGGAAACTGTTGATGCTAAATCTTGCATGGTTAATAGAAGAATCACCCTCTGCTTGATGGTTCAGTTGGCTTCCGTATAAGGGCTCCCCAGTTCTGTTAGGCAGCAGTTGCGGCTATCTTCAAGAATGGAACAGATGACCCTGGAGCAGATTCTTGCCAGATCAATAGAGTTTTATTCAGAAGAGGACCGTTCATTTAAATTGATGGGTGATGTAAGTCAGAACGATTATGATTAAATTAGAGAGGCTTGATTTTGCCTTAAAATTAACCAGCCCATATTTTCCCTTAAGGTCAGAAAATCTCAAAGTGGGCCTTTGAAGTGTTGTCATAAATAATGATGTTGTATGCATAAATTCCGACGAGTGATGCACAAATGCGATTTGGAAGATCATCGATAAAGATCAGAAAAGGAGTTAAGCTAAGAGGTGACCCTGAAGGACGTCAGCATAAATACAGTTAATTTCTTATTTCTGCCATATTAATAAGTACACTTATAAGCCTATCAAAGAGAAGTGATTTAATAATTGAGAATAATTTTCCAGCTCTTTTGTAGTCTTTAATGAGCAGAAATAACTAAGTATATATAATTATAACTGGCAAGGCCACCCGACAATGCTCGAGACTATATACACACATTTTTAACATACCTGTTATTCTTAGGATAGAGGGATTTTGGATGTATATATATCATTTGCAATCTTGAGAAAACACATAGTTTACCTATCCTAGGACCGGTATTATATGTATGCGATAATTGTACGTTCCATAGAACAGATAATTTATAGCATGTATATGGACAAATGTTCTTACCTAGGTAATTTACAACACCCATTTAAAATAATTTACATAATTTTCTGTTGTGTTAACTTTTCTGAATGTCACAGATAAGAGTTTGTTTTTACATCAGAGTGCTATAGTAAAGAAGAACCTTATGTGTATGGATATTACATTCATAGGACAGAAATTTACAGAAGGTTTGTGGGGAAATCCTTACCTATGTTGGGTTATATACAACACATAATTAAAATTATTTAAATAATTTTATGTTGTACTAAATTTTCGGTATGTCACAAGTAAGAGTGTGTTTGTTTTTACTTTAGAGTGCAATAGTTAAGAAACACCGGATTTTGTATATAAATGTTATACTACTCGAATATATTACATGCTTTTAGATTTTGATAACTCATGTACGTCACAGATAAGCATTTCTTTGTGTTTCATATGGTTACTTCACTGTATAAGTACCTTATTTCCTTGGTAGGATAGTGTAGAAGCACCTTATTTGTAATTTAAAAGTACTGATATTCGATTATATGACGGGATTTTTGTTTTTATGACTTTTGTACACCTAACATGTAGGATTCGATTTGTTTTTTCATATGACTACTATATTAAATAAGTACCTCACTTATTTGGTAGGATAATGCACAAGTAGCTTGTATTAATATATAGATGGAACTATTCGATGATATTACATAATTTTCTGTTGTGCGAACGTTTTCCTATATCAGAGGGTTTTTTTATAATTGAGTGCTATATAAACGAAACATCTTATGTCTTCTATAAATGCCATGGTTACACTACTGTACAAGTACCTTATTTCACGGGTAGGATACTGTACAAGTACTTTTGTTTCTAATGTGAAAATAAACTGACTCGATACGTTTATTTACTCTTCTGTTATGTTACATTTTCTGTACGCCAGGGGTAAGAATTTGTTTCTTTTGTTATCTGGATGCTATAGTAATGAAGTACATTATTTCACATATGTAATTCATATGACATTAATATTAAACGTGATTTTTGGTTTCAATAACTTTCATGTATGTCACAGGTAAAGTTTTCTTTGTTTTTTCATGAGTACTATGCTACATAAGTACCTTATTACTTTGATATAATTCCTTATACACATAAATACATAAAAAAACTAATCATTGTATGCGACTTTTCGAATATGACTATACAAATTTACAAGCATACATTACATTATATTTGTAAGGATCAGTTAATTAGTATCGAAGTGAATCCAATGCATGCACATATATAAGTATACACGTATTCTACTCATTAAAATTTTCGGTTAATTTGATTAGGAGTGAATCCAATACATACAAATATATAAACATATACCCATAATTATAACTCATAATAATCGGGTATTAGTTTAAGAGTGAATCAAATACACACAAATATATAAACATATGCACACAACTAAAATGTATAATGATCGGTCAATTAGTTTAGGAGTGAATCCAATACATAAAATATACAGCATATAAACATAATTAAAATTCATAATCATCGGTTAATAAGTTTAAGAGTGATTCCAATACATAAAAATATATAAGAATATACACATAAATAAAATGTATAATGATCGGTTAATTAGTTTAGGAGTGAATCCAATACATACAAATATATAAGTATATACACATAATTAAAACTCATAATTATCGGTTAATTAGTTTAAAAGTGAATCCAATGCATAAAAATGTATGAACATATACACATAATGAAATTAATAATGATCGGGTCATTAGTTAAGGGGTGTATACAATAAATATAAATGTATAAGCATATATCCATAATTAAAATTCATAATGATTGGCTAATTAGTTTTGGAGTTATTCTAATACATAATAATATATTATCATATACACATAATTAAAATTCATAATGGTCGGTTTATTATTTTAAGAGTGAATCCAAGACATAGAAATATATAAACATATACGCATAATTATAATTCATAATGATCCGTTAATCAATTTAAGTGTGAATCCAAGACATACAAATATATAAACATATAGATATAATTAAACTTAATAATGGTCGGTTAATTAGTTTAGGAGTGGTTCTGATACATATATATATATATATATATATATATATATATATATATATATATATATATGTATATGGTGGATTCTCTCATCGAAGACGATGAATGAGGGTTCAGCATGCAATCTTCAGCAGCTCCCAAGATCTGTGACACCACATGCGTAATTGCAATCATGTAGACGTCCGGCACACTCCTCCGCAGATGGTCAAATTTCATATGCTCGTAGGGCAAAGATGCCTTCTCGAATGAACAGATAACCCTTCTGCTGCGTGCTCTGAAACCACAATGGCATACATATTAATTTTTAGGTGGATGCTTCTTGTGTTTTGCCTTCATATTTGCACGAAGGGTGTCCCTATGACAAAGGCGGTTATGTTCAAATTCTTTGGTCCCCAGGAAACACGTCTTCCATCCATTTTCTGTGATCCTGTGTTGAACTCTATCAGGAACTCAAAGAAATTCCACAACGTTTCAGGTTGTCTTTTAGTTTATCTTTGTAACGAAGCAAGGGACGCCCTATTGGACGGACAGAATTTGTCAGTTGCACATAAAAAAGTTACTTAGGAACTCTTGAATCATTTATTCTTACAAGATGAACCGACCACCGCATTTGTATCCTGATCAAAAATGATTCAATACCAGTGATTTCACATCTCTCCAGTAATTCACTATTCGGAACAAAATCTTGGCATCCAACATTGCAGATAAAACGCAGACATCCCATATGGAAGGAGTCAAGCTGATTTATATGCTTGCGGTACAAAGTCCACGTTTCGACACCATACAGAAGAGTAGGCAGAACATCAGATTTGTAGACTTTTAGAGACACATCGTGGCTGTTCCAGAGTCTGTGTCGCAACCTACCAAATGCCTCACTAGCTTTATTAATTCTACATTGGATGTCTTTTTCAAATTTAGCATCATCAGCCACAATAGAGCCGAGGTATGTAAAAGAAGATACTGTTTTCAAAGCTTTACCATCAACATATACCACTGGTTGTGAAGAGGACGTAGTGTTTGGTTTTGGCTGGTGAATAAGTTCAGTCTTTTTTATGCTGATTGTAAGACCGAAGGACTTACATGCACCAGAAAAGCTGTTGAGGATGTTCTGCATGTCATTAAGACTATGGGTGACAAGAGCACAGTCATCAGCATAAAGGAGGTCAAGAACAGTCTGCACAGGAGTCTTGGTTTTGGCCTTGAACCGTTACTGGTTAAATAATCCTCCACTTGATCGATACTCAACACCTATGCCTTCTGAGGTGTTCCTGATAGCTGTCTCAATCATCACCGAGAAGAAAAGAGCAAATAGGATCGGAGCAAGGACACATCCTTGCTTAGTTCCATTTGACACTTCAAATGATTCACTTTGTTCACAGCCAGATCGTACTGTCGCCAACATTCCCCAGTGAAAGGAGACAATCACATTATCATCTTGTCCGGAATACCAAGCCTCCTCAAAACAGTCCGCAGGGCATCCCTACAGACGGTATTAAATGCCTGTGTGAGGTCAACGAATGTGACAAACAAGTCCTTATTCTGCTCCCTCGCTTTCTCCTGTAGTTGCCGAAGTTGTCCACAGTACTTCTTCCTGCCCTAAATCCACACTGGGTTTCTGGGAGCAGAGTTTCACAGATTGAACCATTGAGTCTGTTTAGGATAACACGAGCTAGAATCTTACCAGCAACAGACAAAAGAGAAATTCCTCTATGACTATCACACTCACACTTATTTCCTTTGTTCTTAAACAGGTGAATAATTCATGCGTCTTTGGACTGTTGTGGCACAGTACCAAGTTCCCATATTAATGAAAACAGGGCACTTAGTTTTCTGATTAACAGTTGGCTTCCACATTTTATTTTTATTTTTTTATTCAATTTTCACCCCAAACAAGGCACAGTGCCACTTTGAAGCAGGGGGCTACTATTAGGGAATTAAATAGCGGGGTCATTATGAAGGGAGAAGAGTAGAAAAGGTTTGTTAACATTACACTTAAACTTCTGCATATCATTGCAGTTGGGAAAGCAGAATCCCGGAAGGGAGTTCCAAAGACCCGCAGTTCTGGGGAAGAAACTATTGGAGTAAAAGGCTTTCTTGCACCTAGGGGTCTCTACTATAAAGGGATGAGACTTAGTAGCTTGTCTGGTTTGTCGGGGGCAGTTACGTCGGGGAGGTACAAGTATTTGCAGTTCGTCAGAGCATTCACCATTAAAGTATTTGTAGAACAAGCAGAGGGATGCAACATCTCGTTGATGGGAAAGAGGTTGAAGTCTAGATGACAGTTCAGGACCTATCAGGTTGGCGACTCTTTTTTGAACCCTGTCCAGAAGCGAAAGACAAGCAGCAGATGCACCAGCCCAGATGTGACAACAGTACTCCATACATGGGCGAATGGTTGCCTTATAGAGGTATAGGATACTGGCAGGCGTAAGTAGTTTTCTAGCACGGTTGAGGGAGCCAACCTTCCTTGCAGCAGCCTTGGCAATGCTCTCAATGTATCTATTCCAGTTCATATTCCCTGTAAATGTTAGGCCGAGGAGTCTAAAAGAAGTACTTTCAGGCAATGTGTTCTTGGCCATTGCTATTGGTGGTAGAGAAGGTTTCTTGTAGTTATTGAAGGAAACAAGCTTAGTCTTAGCAGCATTGAATGTGTCCAACCATTTTTGTCCCCACTCCACTACGGATTAGAGGTCGTCCTCTAGTGTTTCTGCCATTTCCTTTGATATGTGTTCATTTGTTTTCCCCTCATATCTGTTATAGAGAGTGGTGTCATCGGCAAATATACCCATCTCCGAAACAATATTATCAGGGAGGTCGTTTATGAATATCAGGAATAATAGAGGTCCAAGGATAGACCCCTGAGGTACTCCCGCATTTATGTCATATTGTTTGGATGTATGTCCGTCGAGGACAACTTTGATTTTTCTATTACTTAAGAAGGATTGAATTACATTATGAATTCTTCCGGTGATTCCATATGATCTAATTTTCCTTAGAAGACCATCGTGCCATACCCTGTCAAAAGCCTTAGATATATCAAGGGCCACCGCTCTACCCTCCCCTGTTTTATCCAATGAACGGTATATACGTTCAGAAACTACAGTTAAGATATCTGCTGTTGAACGGGCTTGCCTAGGTATGCCGTCATCACCTGGAGCCTTACGGTTTGAAAGTTGCTTCACAGCCCATTCAATCTCCGACATGGATGGGGTATCAGCAAGCGCCTCGATTGTTGGCCTCTGAGGAATATCATCAATCACTCCACGATCCACTGTCGATTCTTTGTTTAAAACATTTGTAAAGTGTTCAGCCCAGCGCTTAGTAATTTCTTTCTTATCAGTGAGGAGAATGCCATCCGACGAAAATATTGGAGATTTCTCCCTTAAAATTGGACCAAACACCCCCTTGAGGTTTTGGTAGAATGATTTAAAATCGCACCTATCTGCCGCATCTTGTAAGGCCTCAGCTTTCTGTTTCCACCAGTTTTGTTTTATTTTCCGGAGCCGAGATTGTGCCAACCTTTTGGCCATTCTGAAAGCCTTGTGTTTCACTGAAGAATTTTTGTCAGTAATCCATACTTGATGGGTTTGATGCATGCTATTGAGCAGTGGGACGATAGTTGGATTATTTTTTTTAAACCAATCTTGGTTTTTCCTTCGAACATATCCTAATGACTCTTTAGCCAAGTCCTACTGTTATATTCTGGTTTTATAAAGGAGATTGTATAATAAAGGGAATAGTGTCAAGAAGGAGATTCGTGTACATGATCGTATAGTTTCTAATCTTATTGTTCATGTCTTCGTTGGTTTTGTTTGTGTACATGCATTTCTTAACATACCTTTTCATTCATGTGTCGTCGGTTGTTCCTTTGGTGGTCATTGTCTCTTGGAGGGGAGCTGGCCTGTTGGATGAAGAATTCACTCCAAGATGATAATTAAGGTTTTATGTTGTTATTCACCTTCCAAAGGTCGACACAGAATGGAGGTAAACCTTGCTTGTTTGATGATACACGCCAGCGTCCTCCCCAGCCCAGGGGGGGACAGCTGAAAAGTCGCCTGTCTTCTTCAACACCCGAAACCAAACTGCCAAGAATGAATCAGCTAACCTCATCACATGACACCACGTCATCTGGTCAGCTGACCCTTCTTTTGCAAACGTGTCCACTGCCCACGTTATTCACCTCTCTCTCTCTTTCCCTCCCTCTCCCTCTCTCTTTCTCTATTCTCTTATAGAGACACAGAGAGAGAAAATAGAAAGAGTAAGAAAGCCAGAGAGGGGGGGGAGAGATGCTCGTTAACATTCCTCCACCCCTTTTTTATCAAAATGTATGGCAAGCCACACATTTTTAATAACTAACTAACTAAAAAAATAATTATGTGCGAAGTACATCTTTATTTTTTCACTTTCCGGACTCACCCCTTTTCCAGGAAAGATCAGGCCCCAGTACTGTTCTACTACACTATCAACCTTTCTGCTGCTTCTCGAAAGTCTCTCCTCGACATTAACTTGCTTCCAAGTTAGACAAAGATACAGCTTTGCAGATATACATCTTGTCTAGGCGGTCGCATTGTTGGATATTTTCCACTGACTCTGCTCTTTATTTGGACCACTTGGCCAAATAAATGGAGACTTCATTTTCGATCACTTTTTCGAAATTGGGCCAGCATATCGGAATTACGACCAAAACGTAGGATGCTCCATGTTGGTGGTAGCTTTATCGCATGGAGACTCGAACACCAGACCTTCAGATTAAAAGTCTGATGCTCTACCGACCCAACCATCCCACTCGCGTTCTCGACTTTCAGCATAGGCCTAAGTCCCAGTTTTTTTCCTTTACTGCAATGCCCTGACGTCTTTCTCTGAGTGGTCCTATTACTGGAGTTTTGTTCTATTCTATCTACTACTTCGGGACTTCACAAAGCTCTTCTACTAACTCCCTTGGTTGGTCTAAGCCAAGATACGCCTTCACACTGATTCACTCGGAGCCTGTTTGAGTTCCTGGAACCCGACAAGATACGGAATCATCACTCCCTAACTAATGCGCCAAAGCTTACTTGCGCATCGATTTCTAACTAAGTAGCTTTCCCTTTGTGATTTTCCGCATTCCCACCAAGTCCCAAGATTCCAACCCAGATATCCCTCACACATTCCTCTAAAAAAATAATAAGGCTCTATCTTGTCCCTTACGTAATCTGCATCTTTCCCTTTCTTCTATCTCCCCGTGATTAGGCTTGCTACCGACTGTCCAGTCGCTCCGTACCCTGAGGAATTATCGCGACCTCGCACGCCAGACTTTTGTTGGACAAGACTTATTGCCGTTGCTTGGGCCTACGTGGCATCTTCCAACTCACTGGAACCACTAGTATTGTTTTAACAGGGTACACATTACTCTAAAATAGTATTTCCCCTGCAAAATTTTCTAATTTGTGACGATACCGTGGCTTATAAAAAAAAATAAAACAACAGAAAAAACTGCTTTCTACAGCCTACTCGCCTTGTAATTCTCATGAAAAAGATGCAACTACGCGCTAAACGTCCCTAAAATATAACTAAACCAACCAAATCTATTCCAAAATAATTTAATGTAATAATACCAATTAAATTCACCCAGCATGTTTTTTTTTAAATTTTGGTACCTTTAATTCACAATAGGGTAACATTTTACTTCTAAAATTCTTACGTATAAGCGGCATCTATTCTATCTTTTTTTTCTTTTTCTCCTTCCTCAGATTCACTACATAGTGGCCACATCACCACTACACGTCCGCTCTTGTGTTGGAAGTTCTGTTACTCCAAAGAATTGGGCATTTTCAATCAGCCGAAGCTCACATGCGGCCCTATCTGCAAGCTTATCTATATGGGTGCATTCCATCGCGCACCCTCGTTGCAGCTACAACAAGCCTTTTAAGCCCATAGGCATGCAGCCTTCCGTCTTTATTGTATGCGAAGAATATGATCTTTCAACCGGTAACACCGGCCAGCTTAATCAAGCTACATACAGGCGGCGAAAATAGCATTTTTCATAATCGAAAAACCTATTAAAAATCCCCCTTTCAGGGTCCTGTGAATCTCTTTCAAAAAAAAAATAGTTAACCGCCTACGTAAATTTAATCCTGTCCCCTCTTTAAAATTCTACTTGGATTAGACCGACCATTTAATCTTAACCAACCTTCTGTTTTTTTGTTTTTTTTACACTGTTTAAATCTTATTTCCTTCTCTTTACTATTATGATTATTATTTAATTAATTAACAACACATTTTCTCTTTTATTAATCCTTCTTTCCATAGACCCCACAAGCAAGATTCCACCTCCCCATTCTGCGAAAAAAAAATACATGTCACAGAGTAAGAAAATCCTGCACAATACCATTTTAGAACACATCAATTACATAAAGACAATAAATGAAAAAATACAAAAATATCCTATAAGCATTCACAAAGTCCCATCTTAGCAATAACAAAAATCCAAACAACAAAATTTTGTCCACGTCAGCAAAAAAAAAAATTCCTACGAAAAAAATCGCACAATCAGCGAAAAAGAAAAAAAATCATTTTACAGGACATTACAATTGTCTTTTCATCAACAGTTCATATCGTTTATTCACTAAAAGCACATGAAGTTTCGCAGTTCAAAATTGCAACAAAAATTATTATTAACAACAAACCTTTCGTGATTGACATGTTTTTTTTGTTTTTTGTTAGTAAGGTGACAGGCTCATTTCTGACACACACGTTGTAGCTAACAAGTCATATGTTCTATTTTCTTTTTCTTTCTTTCTGTCCTTCTGTTTTACACTTGCTGTTTAATTCAAAATTAACAATATTTTATCAGTTTGTCTTTCGTTATAGCTGTTTTTTTCCAAGTTATTCTATTGTTTTTCTCACAGAATTTTTTTTCTTTTCTTTTCTTTTTTTCTCTTTACTATTATTTTTCCTTATTACTTAGTGTTTTAACTGACCATCGTTGTGTGTGTGTTGATTTGTATTTCTTTTTTTTTTCTACTTATGTTCTTTCTCTTTTTTTTTTCTTCCAGACTTTTTATTGTGTTGTATAGTTTTTTTTGTTTTTTTTATTGTCTTTAAATCTCCTTTCCCTTTTAAGGACCTGCTTCCACGTCGTATTTCTTAAACACAGGTTCGACATCACATCGATGATGTGAACTTAGTCACGAGCACCAAAACGAATATGTTATATTCTGGTTTTATAAAAAAGATTGTATTATAAAGGGAATAGTGTCAAGAAGGAGATTCGTGTACGTGATCGTCAGTTTCTAAAGTTATTGTTCATGTCTTCGTGGGTGTGTGTTTGTATACATGCATTTCTTAACATACCTTTTCATTCATGTGTCGTCGGTTGTTCCTTTGGTGGTCATTGTCTCTTGGAGGGGAGCTGGCCTGTTGGATGAAGAATTCACTCCAAGATGATAATTAAGGTTTTATGTTTTTATTCACCTTCCAAAGGTCGACACAGAATGGAGGTAAAACTTGCTTGTTTGATGATACACGTCAGCGTCCTCCCCAGCCCACGGGGGGACAGCTGAAAAGTCGCCTGTCTTCTTCAACACCCGAAACCAAACTGCCAAGAATTAATAAGCTAACCTCATCACATGACACCACGTCATCTGGTCAGCTGACCCTTCTTTTGCAAACGTGTCCACTGTCCACGTTATTCACCTCTCTCTCTCTTTTCCCTCCCTCTCCCTCTCTCTTTCTCTATTCTCTTATAGAGACACAGAGAGAGAAAATAGAAAGAGTAAGAAAGTCAGAGAGGGGGGGAGAGTTGCTCGTTAACATTCCTCCACCCCTTTTTTATCAAAATGTATGGCAATCCACACATTTTTAATAACTAACTAACTAAAAAAAATAATTATGTCCGAAGTACATCTTTATTTTTTCACTTTCCGGACTCACCCCTTTTCCAAGAAAGATCAGGCACCAGTACTGTTCTACTACACTATCAACCTTTCTGCTGCTTCTCGAAAGTCTCTCCTCGACATTAACTTGCTTCCAAGTGAGACAAAGATACAGCTTTGCAGATATACATCTTGTCTAGGCGGTCGCATTGTTGGATATTTTCCACTGACTCTGCTCTTTATTTGGACCACTTGGCCAAATAAATGGAGACTCCATTTTCGATCACTTTTTCGAAATTGGGCCAGCATATCGGAATTACGACCAGAACGTAGGATGCTCCATGTTGGTGGTAGCTTTATCGCATGGAGACTCGAACCCCAGACCTTCAGATTAAAAGTCTGATGCTCTACCGACCCAACCATCCCACTCGCGTACTCGACTTTCAGCATAGGCCTAAGTCCCAGTTTTTTTCCTTTACTGCAATGCCCTGACGTCTTTCTCTGAGTGGTCCTATTACTGGAGCTTTGTTCTATTCTATCTACTACTTCGGGACTTCACAAAGCTCTTCTACTAACTCCCTTGGTTGGTCTAAGCCAAGATACGCCTTCACGCTGATTCACTCGGAGCCTGTTTGAGTTCCTGGAACCCGACAAGATACGGAATCATCACTCCCTAACTAATGCGCCAAAGCTTACTTGCGCATCGATTTCTAACTAAGTAGCTTTCCCTTTGTGATTTTTCCGCATTCCCACCAAGTCCCAAGATTCCAACTCAGATATCCCTCACACATTCCTCTAAAAAAATAAAAAAATAATAAGGCTCTATCTTGTCCCTTACGTAATCTGCATCTTTCCCTTTCTTCTATCTCCCCGTGATTAGGCTTGCTACCGACTGTCCAGTCGCTCCGTACCCTGAGGAATTATCGCGACCTCGCACGCCAGACTTTTGTTGGACAAGACTTATTGCCGTTGCTTGGGCCTACGTTGCATCTTCCAACTCACTGGAACCACTAGTATTGTTTTAACAGGGTACACATTACTCTAAAATAGTATTTCCCCTGCAAAATTTTCTAATTTGTGACGATACCGTGGCTTATAAAAAAAAATAAAACAACAGAAAAAACTGCTTTCTACAGCCTAATCGCCTTGTAATTCTCATGAAAAAGATGCAACTTGTCGCTAAACGTCCCTAAAATATAACTAAACCAACCAAATCTATTCCAAAATAATTTAATTTAATAATACCAATTAAATTCACCCAGCATGTTTTTTTTTAATTTTGGTACCTTTAATTCACAATAGGGTAACATTTTACTTCTAAAATTCTTACGTATAAGCGGCATCTATTCTATCTTTTTTTCTTTTTCTCCTTCCTCAGATTCACTACATAGTGGCCACATCACCACTACACGTCCGCTCTTGTGTTGGAAGTTCTGTTACTCCAAAGAATTGGGCATTTTCAATCAGCCGAAGCTCACATGCGGCCCTATCTGCAAGCTTATCTATATGGGTGCATTCCATCGCGCACCCTCGTTGCAGCTACAACAAGCCTTTTAAGCCCATAGGCATGCAGCCTTCCGTCTTTATTGTATGCGAAGAATATGATCTTTCAACCGGTAACACCGGCCAGCTTAATCAAGCTACATACAGGCGGCGAAAATAGCATTTTTCATAATCGAAAAACATATTAAAAATCCCCCTTTCAGGGTCCTGTGAATCTATTTAAAAAAAAATAGTTAACCGCCTACGTAAATTTAATCCTGTCCCCTCTTTAAAATTCTACTTGGATTAGACCGACCATTTAATCTTAACCAACCTTCTGTTTTTTTGTTTTTTTTACACTGTTTAAATCTTATTTCCTTCTCTTTACTATTATGATTATTATTTAATTAATTAACAACACATTTTCTCTTTTATTAATCCTTCTTTCCATAGACCCCACAAGCAAGATTCCACCTCCCCATTCTGCGAAAAAAAAATACATGTCACAGAGTAAGAAAATCCTGCACAATACCATTTTAGAACACATCAATTACATAAAGACAATAAATGAAAAAATACAAAAATATCCTATAAGCATTCACAAAGTCCCATCTTAGCAATAACAAAAATCCAAACAACAAAATTTTGTCCACGTCAGCAAAAAAAAAAAATTCCTACGAAAAAAATCGCACAATCAGCGAAAAAGAAAAAAAATCATTTTACAGGACATTACAATTGTCTTTTCATCAACAGTTCATATCGTTTATTCACTAAAAGCACATGAAGTTTCGCAGTTCAAAATTGCAACAAAAATTATTATTAACAACAAACCTTTCGTGATTGACATGTTTTTTTTGTTTTTTTTTAGTAAGGTGACAGGCTCATTTCTGACACACACGTTGTAGCTAACAAGTCATATGTTCTATTTTCTTTTTCTTTCTTTCTGTCCTTCTGTTTTACACTTGCTGTTTAATTCAAAATTAACAATATTTTATCAGTTTGTCTTTCGTTATAGCTGTTTTTTTCCAAGTTATTCTATTGTTTTTCTCACAGAATTTTTTTTCTTTTCTTTTCTTTTTTTCTCTTTACTATTATTTTTCCTTATTACTTAGTGTTTTAACTGACCATCGTTGTGTGTGTGTTGATTTGTATTTCTTTTTTTTTTCTACTAATGTTCTTTCTCTTTTTTTTTCTTCCAGACTTTTTATTGTGTTGTATAGTTTTTTTGTTTTTTTTTATTGTCTTTAAATCTCCTTTCCCTTTTAAGGACCTGCTTCCACGTCGTATTTCTTAAACACAGGTTCGACATCACATCGATGATGTGAACTTAGTCACGAGCACCAAAACGAATATGTTATATTCTGGTTTTATAAAAAAGATTGTATTATAAAGGGAATAGTGTCAAGAAGGAGATTCGTGTACGTGATCGTCTAGTTTCTAATCTTATTGTTCATGTCATCGTGGGTGTGTGTTTGTATACATGCATTTCTTAACATACCTTTTCATTCATGTGTCGTCGGTTGTTCCTTTGGTGGTCATTGTCTCTTGGAGGGGAGCTGGCCTGTTGGATGAAGAATTCACTCCAAGATGATAATTAAGGTTTTATGTTTTTATTCACCTTCCAAAGGTCGACAAAGAATGGAGGTAAAACTTGCTTGTTTGATGATACACGTCAGCGTCCTCCCCAGCCCACGGGGGGGGGACAGCTGAAAAGTCGCCTGTCTTCTTCAACACCCGAAACCAAACTGCCAAGAATTAATAAGCTAACCTCATCACATGACACCACGTCATCTGGTCAGCTGACCCTTCTTTTGCAAACGTGTCCACTGTCCACGTTATTCACCTCTCTCTCTCTTTTCCCTCCCTCTCCCTCTCTCTTTCTCTATTCTCTTATAGAGACACAGAGAGAGAAAATAGAAAGAGTAAGAAAGTCAGAGAGGGGGGGAGAGTTGCTCGTTAACATTCCTCCACCCCTTTTTTATCAAAATGTATGGCAAGCCACACATTTTTAATAACTAACTAACTAAAAAAAAATAATTATGTCCGAAGTACATCTTTATTTTTTCACTTTCCGGACTCACCCCTTTTCCAAGAAAGATCAGGCCCCAGTACTCTTCTACTACACTATCAACCTTTCTGCTGCTTCTCGAAAGTCTCTCCTCGACATTAACTTGCTTCCAAGTGAGACAAAGATACAGCTTTGCAGATATACATCTTGTCTAGGCGGTCGCATTGTTGGATATTTTCCACTGACTCTGCTCTTTATTTGGACCACTTGGCCAAATAAATGGAGACTCCATTTTCGATCACTTTTTCGAAATTGGGCCAGCATATCGGAATTACGACCAGAACGTAGGATGCTCCATGTTGGTGGTAGCTTTATCGCATGGAGACTCGAAACCCAGACCTTCAGATTAAAAGTCTGATGCTCTACCGACCCAACCATCCCACTCGCGTTCTCGACTTTCAGCATAGGCCTAAGTCCCAGATTTTTCCTTTACTGCAATGCCCTGACGTCTTTCTCTGAGTGGTCCTATTACTGGAGCTTTGTTCTATTCTATCTACTACTTCGGGACTTCACAAAGCTCTTCTACTAACTCCCTTGGTTGGTCTAAGCCAAGATACGCCTTCACGCTTATTCACTCGGAGCCTGTTTGAGTTCCTGGAACCCGACAAGATACGGAATCATCACTCCCTAACTAATGCGCCAAAGCTTACTTGCGAATCGATTTCTAACTAAGTAGCTTTCCCTTTGTGATTTTTCCGCATTCCCACCAAGTCCCAAGATTCCAACTCAGATATCCCTCACACATTCCTCTAAAAAAATAAAAAAATAATAAGGCTCTATCTTGTCCCTTACGTAATCTGCATCTTTCCCTTTCTTCTATCTCCCCGTGATTAGGCTTGCTACCGACTGTCCAGTCGCTCCGTACCCTGAGGAATTATCGCGACCTCGCACGCCAGACTTTTGTTGGACAAGACTTATTGCCGTTGCTTGGGCCTACGTGGCATCTTCCAACTCACTGGAACCACTAGTATTGTTTTAACAGGGTACACATTACTCTAAAATAGTATTTCCCCTGCAAAATTTTCTAATTTGTGACGATACCGTGGCTTATAAAAAAAAATAAAACAACAGAAAAAACTGCTTTCTACAGCCTACTCGCCTTGTAATTCTCATGAAAAAGATGCAACTTGTCGCTAAACGTCCCTAAAATATAACTAAACCAACCAAATCTATTCCAAAATAATTTAATTTAATAATACCAATTAAATTCACCCAGCATGTTTTTTTTTTTAATTTTGGTACCTTTAATTCACAATAGGGTAACATTTTACTTCTAAAATTCTTACGTATAAGCGGCATCTATTCTATCTTTTTTTCTTTTTCTCCTTCCTCAGATTCACTACATAGTGGCCACATCACCACTACACGTCCGCTCTTGTGTTGGAAGTTCTGTTACTCCAAAGAATTTGGCATTTTCAATCAGCCGAAGCTCACATGCGGCCCTATCTACAAGCTTATCTATATGGGTGCATTCCATCGCGCACCCTCGTTGCAGCTACAACAAGCCTTTTAAGCCCATAGGCATGCAGCCTCCCGTCTTTATTGTATGCGAAGAATATGATCTTTCAACCGGTAACACCGGCCAGCTTAATCAAGCTACATACAGGCGGCGAAAATAGCATTTTTCATAATCGAAAAACCTATTAAAAATCCCCCTTTCAGGGTCCTGTGAATCTCTTTCAAAAAATATAGTTAACCGCCTACGTAAATTTAATCCTGTCCCCTCTTTAAAATTCTACTTGGATTAGACCGACCATTTAATCTTAACCAACCTTCTGTTTTTTTTGTTTTTTTTACACTGTTTAAATCTTATTTCTTTCTCTTTACTATTATGATTATTATTTAATTAATTAACAACACATTTTTTCTTTTATTAATCCTTCTTTCCATAGACCCCACAAGCAAGATTCCACCTCCCCATTCTGCGAAAAAAAAGACATGTCACAGAGTAAGAAAATCCTGCACAATACCATTTTAGAACACATCAATTACATAAAGAAAATAAATGAAAAAAATACAAAAATATGCTGTAAGCATTCACAAAGTCCCATCTTAGCAATAACAAAAATCCAAACAACAAAATTTTGTCCACGTCAGCAAAAAAAAAATTCCTACGAAAAAAAATCGCACAATCAGCGAAAAAGAAAAAAAATCATTTTACAGGACATTACAATTGTCTTTTCATCAACAGTTCATATCGTTTATTCACTAAAATCACATGAAGTTTCGCAGTTCAAAATTGCAACAAAAATTATTATTAACAACAAACCTTTCGTGATTGACATGTTTTTTTTGTTTTTTTTTAAGAAAGGTGACAGGCTCATTTCTGACACACACGTTGTAGCTAACAAGTCATATGTTCTATTTTCTGTTTCTTTCTTTCTGTCCTTCTGTTTTACACTTGCTGTTTAATTCAAAATTAACAATATTTTATCAGTTTGTCTTTCGTTATAGCTGTTTTTTTCCAAGTTATTCTATTGTTTTTCTCACAGAATTTTTTTTCTTTTCTTTTCTTTTTTTCTCTTTACTATTATTTTTCCTTATTACTTAGTGTTTTAACCGACCATCGTTGTGTGTGTTGATTTGTATTTCTTTTTTTTTCTACTAATGTTCTTTCTCTTTTTTTTTCTTCCAGACTTTTTATTGTGTTGTATAGTTTTTTTTGTTTTTTTATTGTCTTTAAATCTCCTTTCCCTTTTAAGGACCTGCTTCCACGTCGTATTTCTTAAACACAGGTTTGACATCACATCCATGATGTGAACTTAGTCACCTGCACCAAAACGAATATGTTATATTCTGGTTTTATAAAAAATATTGTATTATAAAGGGAATAGTGTCAAGAAGGAGATTCGTGTACGTGATCGTCTAGTTTCTAATCTTATTGTTCATGTTCGTGGGTGTGTGTTTGTGTACATGCATTTCTTAACATACCTTTTCATTCATGTGTCGTCGGTTGTTCCTTTGGTGGTCATTGTCTCTTGGAGGGGAGCTGGCCTGTTGGATGAAGAATTCACTCCAAGATGATAATTAAGGTTTTATGTTTTTATTCACCTTCCAAAGGTCGACACAGAATGGAGGTAAACCTTGCTTGTTTGATGATACACGTCAGCGTCCTCCCCAGCGTCCTCCCCAGCCCAGGGGGGGACAGCTGAAAAGCCGCCTGTCTTCTTCAACACCCGAAACCAAACTGCCAAGAATGAATCAGCTAACCTCATCACATTACACCACGTCATCTGGTCAGCTGACCCTTCTTTTGCAAACGTGTCCACTGTCCACGTTATTCACCTCTCTCTCTCTTTTCCCTCCCTCTCCCTCTCTCTTTCTCTATTCTCTTATAGAGACACAGAGAGAGAAAATAGAAAGAGTAAGAAAGTCAGAGAGGGGGGGAGTTGCTCGTTAACATTCCTCTACCCCTTTTTTATCAAAATGTATGGCAATCCACACATTTTTAATAACTAACTAACTAAAAAAAATAATTATGTCCGAAGTACATCTTTATTTTTTCACTTTCCGGACTCACCCCTTTTCCAAGAAAGATCAGGCCCCAGTACTCTTCTACTACACTATCAACCTTTCTGCTGCTTCTCGAAAGTCTCTCCTCGACATTAACTTGCTTCCAAGTGAGACAAAGATACAGCTTTGCAGATATACATCTTGTCTAGGCGGTCGCATTGTTGGATATTTTCCACTGACTCTGCTCTTTATTTGGACCACTTGGCCAAATAAATGGAGACTCCATTTTCGATCACTTTTTCGAAATTGGGCCAGCATATCGGAATTACGACCAGAACGTAGGATGCTCCATGTTGGTGGTAGCTTTATCGCATGGAGACTCGAACCCCAGATCTTCAGATTAAAAGTCTGATGCTCTACCGACCCAACCATCCCACTCGCGTTCTCGACTTTCAGCATAGGCCTAAGTCCCAGTTTTTTTCCTTTACTGCAATGCCCTGACGTCTTTCTCTGAGTGGTCCTATTACTGGAGCTTTGTTCTATTCTATCTACTACTTCGGGACTTCACAAAGCTCTTCTACTAACTCCCTTGGTTGGTCTAAGCCAAGATACGCCTTCACACCGATTCACTCGGAGCCTGTTTGAGTTCCTGGAATCCGACAAGATACGGAATCATCACTCCCTAACTAATGCGCCAAAGCTTACTTGCGCATCGATTTCTAACTAAGTAGCTTTCCCTTTGTGATTTTTCCGCATTCCCACCAAGTCCCAAGATTCCAACCCAGATATCCCTCACACATTCCTCTAAAAAAATAAAAAAAATAATAAGGCTCTATCTTGTCCCTTACGTAATCTGCATCTTTCCCTTTCTTCTATCTCCCCGTGATTAGGCTTGCTACCGACTGTCCAGTCGCTCCGTACCCTGAGGAATTATCGCGACCTCGCACGCCAGACTTTTGTTGGACAAGACTTATTGCCGTTGCTTGGGCCTACGTGGCATCTTCCAACTCACTGGAACCACTAGTATTGTTTTAACAGGGTACAAATTACTCTAAAATAGTATTTCCCCTGCCAAATTTTCTAATTTGTGACGATACCGTGGCTTATAAAAAAAAATAAAACAACAGAAAAACTGCTTTCTACAGCCTAATCGCCTTGTAATTGTCATGAAAAAAATGCAACTACGCGCTAAACGTCCCTTAAATATAACTAAACCAACCAAATCTATTCCAAAATAATTTGATTTAATAATACCAATTAAATTCACCCAGCATGTTTTGTTTTTTAATTTTGGTACCTTTAATTCACAATAGGGTAACATTTACTTCTAAAATTCTTACGTATAAGCGGCATCTATTCTATCTTTTTTTTCTTTTTCTCCTTCCTCAGATTCACTACATAGTGGCCACATCACCACTACACGTCCGCTCTCGTGTTGGAAGTTCTGTTACTCCAAAGAATTGGGCATTTTCAATCAGCCGAAGCTCACATGCGGCCCTATCTGCAAGCTTATCTATATGGGTGCATTCTATCGCGCACCCTCGTTGCAGCTACAACAAGTCTTTTAAGCCCATAGGCATGCAGCCTTCCGTCTTTATTGTATGCGAAGAATATGATCTTTCAACCGGTAACACCGGCCAGCTTAATCAAGCTACATATAGACGGCGAAAATAGCATTTTTCATAATCGAAAAACCTATTAAAAATCCCCCTTTCAGGGTCCTGTGAATCTTTTTAAAAAAAAAATAGTTAACCGCCTACGTAAATTTAATCCTGTCCCCTCTTTAAAATTCTACTTGGATTAGACCGACCATTTAATCTTAACCAACCTTCTGTTTTTTTTGTTTTTTTTACACTGTTTAAATCTTATTTCCTTCTCTTTACTATTATGATTATTATTTAATTAATTCACAACACATTTTTTCTTTTATTAATCCTTCTTTCCATAGACCCCACAAGCAAGATTCCACCTCCCCATTCTGCGAAAAAAAAATACATGTCACAGAGTAAGAAAATCCTGCACAATACCATTTTAGAACACATAAATTACATAAAGAAAATAAATGAAAAAAATACAAAAATATCCTATAAGCATTCACAAAGTCCCATCTTAGCAATAACAAAAATCCAAACAACAAAATTTTGTCCACGTCAGCAAAAAAAAAATTCCTACGAAAAAAATCGCACAATCAGCGAAAAAGAAAAACAATCATTTTACAGGACATTACAATTGTCTTTTCATCAACAGTTCATATCGTTTATTCACTAAAATCACATGAAGTTTCGCAGTTCAAAATTGCAACAAAAATTATTATTAACAACAAACCTTTCGTGATTGACAAGTTTTGTTTGTTTTTTTTTTTAGTAAGGTGACAGGCTCATTTCTGACACACACGTTGTAGCTAACAAGTCATATGTTCTATTTTCTTTTTCTTTATTTCTGTCCTTCTGTTTTACACTTGCTGTTTAATTCAAAATTAACAATATTTTATCAGTTTGTCTTTCGTTATAGCTGTTTTTTTCCAAGTTATTCTATTGTTTTTCTCACAGAATTTTTTTTCTTTTCTTTTCTTTTTTTCTCTTTACTATTATTTTTCCTTATTACTTAGTGTTTTAATCGACCATCGTTGTGTGTGTGTTGATTTGTATTTCTTTTTTTTTCTACTAATGTTCTTTCTCTTTTTTTTTCTTCCAGACTTTTTATTGTGTTGTATAGTTTTTTTTTTTGTTTTTGTTATTGTCTTTATATCTCCTTTCCCTTTTAAGGAGTTGCTTCCACGTCGTATTTCTTAAACACAGGTTCGACATCACATCGATGATGTGAACTTAGTAACGAGCACCAAAACGAATATGTTATATTCTGGTTTTATAAAAAATATTGTATTATAAAGGGAATAGTGTCAAGAAGGAGATTCGTGTACGTGATCGTCTAGTTTCTAATCTTATTGTTCATGTTCGTGGGTGTGTGTTTGTGTACATGCATTTCTTAACATACCTTTTCATTCATGTGTCGTCGGTTGTTCCTTTGGTGGTCATTGTCTCTTGGAGGGGAGCTGGCCTGTTGGATGAAGAATTCACTCCAAGATGATAATTAAGGTTTTATGTTTTTATTCACCTTCCAAAGGTCGACACAGAATGGAGGTGAACCTTGCTTGTTTGATGATACACGTCAGCGTCCTCCCCAGCGTCCTCCCCAGCCCAGGGGGGGACAGCTGAAAAGCCGCCTGTCTTCTTCAACACCCGAAACCAAACTTCCAAGAAAGAATCAGCTAACCTCATCACATGACACCACGTCATCTGGTCAGCTGACCCTTCTTTTGCAAACGTGTCCACTGTCCACGTTATTCACCTCTCTCTCTCTTTCCCTACCTCTCCCTCTCTCTTTCTCTATTCTCTTATAGAGACACAGAGAGAGAAAATAGAAAGAGTAAGAAAGCCAGAGAGGGGGGGAGAGATGCTCGTTAACAATACACTGCAGTTTTAAACTCTCTCCAAGATGCCGCAATATAATTCCCACATACAACGGATGACAGCTTTTCATCAGTAGCCTTTTGAAATGAGTGCATTATCTCCTTAACTTTCAACTTGCCTTCATCAATTCTCTTGATGGAAGAGTTACGTTGGTTATATATATATATATATATATATATATATATATATATATATATATATATATATATATGTATAATTCATAACGATCGGTTAATTAGTTTAAGAGTGATTCCAATACATAAAAAAATATATAAAAATATACACATAATTAAAATTTCTAATGCTTAGTTTATTAGTTTAGGGGTGAATCCAAGACAAAGAAATATATAAACACATACAGATAATTAATATTCTTAATGATCGTTTAATTAGTTTAGGCGTAGGTCTAATACAAATGCTATTACTTGATCTATTTACGTCATTTTTTAAATGTAACAAATAAGCTGATATATCATATATATTTTGTATATTAGATTTTCGTTACGTTAATCAAAAACATTCTTCTGTATTTTTTAGAATTAAAGTTTCTAGGGTATTTGTTACATAACACTTAAAAATCAATGGAGTGATGGAGATCGAATCCGCAACACTTGTGATAACATTCGGTCACGTTAGCCGTTACAACAAAGGGACAACAACTTCAATAGTATTGTGAAATATCTTAATATATATATTTTATCGAGTTTACATCTTTGTTAACAGTTAAGGAAAGAGTGGATACAAATCCATATAACTTAGAGAAAGTTCTTATCTCTGTATTAGAAATGGTTCCTCTGAACGTCAACCTTTGCTCCAGTCAGAAAAGAAAAGTATTCAAAGCAGTATTAGCGAAACTATGGCACAAGATAGGAATATCTGTTGATTTCACTTTGTCAGGTTATATACGAGGTTTAGAAAAACACAATATATCCATAACTTGTTTATTGAAATAATCTTCAAGCATTAAATGAACTAAGAAACATTTTAGAACACAATAACCACATAGCAATTTCTAAGTTGACATAATTAGTAGGGGACATGCGATCCTTCTTAAGGAATGACTTGTAAAAGATGTTTGTCCACAGAATTAGTAAAATTTATGATTTCGTCAACAGTTATTCCTCGCGAAAATGCCAGCCTAATTCATTATACTACCACCACCTTGCTGGCGCCTTAAACGGTGATGACAGTGTCGTCCATCTAGGACCCATCCCTTGCTCCAGCTATCTGGGCCATAATGCACCTCATCCGTGAACAAAACTTTGGAAAATCCATTTTCGTGTTGTCCTCTGCCCATTTCAATCGGTTTTGTATTCGATGTTGCTTTAATGGGGACTTTGCTCCAGGCTTACTAGACTTTGCCACTTCTTTCAGAAGGCGACATCGAGTACTTTTTGAGACATTCTTCAATCCGGCTTGGTCAAAGTCTTTCCGACTTGTCTGCTTAGGGTTCTCAACAACTTCAGGTTTAATTTCGAGTAGGGAACAGCGTGAAACAAATCTAAATTTACCTTTATCAGCTCTCTTACGTACCTTTGTATGGTGCTTGTCAAAGTTCATTACACTTTGATGGTGCCTTCATATCATTTTCGATATTTCGAGGGTAGTTTTATTTTTTGGATTGCTGTTCTGTAATAGTACTCTTTTCAGACCTACTCAATACACCTTTATTGACAAAACAAACTTCCTTGTAAATAATTTTACACAGCTCAAATGCCGCGAGTTCAGCAATTACGATGACAAGTTATTTACATTGCGCGGAACAGTACGAACATTTCACACTACGCGCAACTCAGTATTGTCAACGTTTCCGAATCTTTTGATACGAAACTACCGGTAAGTTTCTGAAACTATCAAAAATGTTATCTAGTAAATAATTTGACATACAGTGTGTTTGTAGAAGTAACTAAATTCCTAAATTCCTGAATTATTCATGAAAAGTTTACCATGGAATAGTTTAGATGTGATTACATCAAATTTGTATTACATAACAATTCAACGACTAAATTTCTCAAAACCCTTTATGCATATTTCCTTATATTTTAAACCCAAGCAAGTCGGATAGTGACTTGCATATAACGATTTATCTTGGCTAATTTCTCCACGGGAATATCTGTTGAGTTAAGAAGAAGGATGTTGGATCGCATCGCATTTTAATTTCTTATATACTTTTGAGAAGAGTAACGAAACTTAGCAACTTTGATTTTTCTTGTCAGATAAATCAGTTCTACTTACGTCAAAGAGATCACAAATGCTATGAGTATTTTAGAGAACATTCCATAAAATTACCTGTCAAAGAGGCAAAGACAAGCAACATCACGCTTATGGGACAACGGTTAGAGGATTGCTGGGCTTCAGTACATATATATATATATATATATATATATATATATATATATATATATAGAGAGAGAGAGAGAGAGAGAGAGAGAGAGAGAGAGAAGAAGAAGGAGAGAGAAAAAGAGAGAGATGGATAAGTAGAGATGAGAGAGAGAGAGAGAGAGAGAGAGGACGACGTTGCTCTGGATTTAATGATAATCCACGAATATTTTGCAATCCCATATTTTACTTGCCATGGAAATCGATGACTTCGCCCAAATCAGTTGATTGCCTGCTTTAGTGTGGAACACATCCCGGCGTTCCGAGAGAAAGCGTCCCATTGTAGGCTACATTGCACTATAGAGAATCTACCGTTTATATGATAACACCATTTATATATAATAGCTTGAATAAAATGTTAAATTAAAAACTAAATTATCCTGCTCCAATTGTTTGCCTTTATCTTTTAATGGATAATGGAATGTACATGTGCTTAAAGCAGACACATTTATTTCGTCTTCATCCCTGTCATAACAAAACACCTGTGTATGTATCGAGTCATTCGAATTTTGCGGTAATATATTTTCAAATCAAGTTGCTAGGTGCTATGAACAGAGCATAAAATGAAATGAAAACAGATTCAAAACGGATCTGATTGTGCGTATCTGAACCAGGTATTTACGTTCCTATAGGATCCAAAAAGTCTACTCGTAAGAATTAATCGTGTCATTAGAGTGCTCTCAAACCCTTCGAAAATATTCAGAACTCCAATATGTACACTGTCAAATAGTATGAAGCAAACTGATTAAATTAAGACAGGACTTCGATAAACTTGTCCAGATATATTACACCATGTTGTTGTAAAACTCGTGAGAAGAAAAACATACTTTTCGCTTATTTTGCGTCTGGAAATTATTTATTTTTAAACCTTCAGACGTTTATTTATTTGATTGCGTTTGTTTTTTATTGTTATATTTTATTGTCGAGTGTCCATGTATTGGTATGAAATAAAATTTCTAAATTAAAGGTAGAATTTAATTTAATGCCGTTAACTTCATTCTATCTAAACTTACTTTAAGTTAGTTGATCGATTGGATATATTTAATTATATTTGGAAACTAATTTTACATAATAGAAATCTCCAGAAATAATACACTTTTTTCATTATTCCAGTTTCACATTCCTATAGTAACGTTTTTAAAGAGTATACGAAATCGGAAATAATGTAATGTAATGCAATTTTATGTAATGGCAAGTAATCTACGAAAGATTAATGCAAGCTACAGTAAACGTAGTCAGTAGTTTTCTCAAGTCATTCGCCATCCTTACTCAAGGCACGCCTCCATGCTGGTCTATCTTCGGCTAGCTCCTCCCACACATTCACATCGATGCCAAGAGCGATCAGATCCCCCTTGGTCACGTTTT
The DNA here is from genome assembly GCF_053919585.1 of Euprymna scolopes. Lineage (NCBI taxonomy): Eukaryota > Metazoa > Mollusca > Cephalopoda > Sepiida > Sepiolidae > Euprymna > Euprymna scolopes. The sequence goes on from NC_136513.1 coordinate 12,703,062, forward strand.
AAAGCGCAGCACCGGGCGACCACGGCTTCTTGACCCATTTGGCAGTTCGCTGTAGAGGATATCCTTAGAGAGACAGCCATCGGGCATTCTGTCCAGGTGTCCAAGCCAGTGCGATCGTCGTCTCTTGAGTGTCTGGAACAAGGAGCGGCTACCGGCACGTCTTAGCACCTCTTCATTGGTGATTCTATCCAACCAATTGATGCTCATGGTATGGCTCAAGCCTCGGAGATGGTAGACGTTCAGTCTTTTCTCGTATCGATCATACGTGGTCCAAGTTTCTGCTCCATACAGTAGAATACTCAGAACACAACATTCGTAAATGTGAGATATTTATTGAACCATGCTCTTTGACGTAGTCGGTCGAAAATAGACGCTGCTCAAACTATGCGCGTTTGTAGCTCCTGTTCAATGGATACTGTCTTGTTGATGTTGGATCCAAGACACGCAAAGTTCTCGACAGTCTCTAGTTCGTGGCCATTGATAGTGATTAGTGATGCGCCACCCTGGTGCATCACAACTGTCTTCTTCACACTGATTACCAGTGCGATCTCCGCACAAACAGCGCTCAATTTGTCAAGCAGGCGCTGGAGTCCACTTGTGGAGTGCGCGACCAATGCGGCATCGTCTGCAAATAGCAGCTCAAGTATTAGGACTTTTCGAATCTTGGTTTTGGCGCGTAAGCGACAAAGTTAAAAAGTTCTTCATCAGAGCGAGTATTAAGGAACACATTGTCTTCGTCCTCGTAACGAAGACAGTGTTTTCCTTCATTGGAAATCGGAAGTCAGAATCGGAAACATCGGAAACAATTATGTCCATTTTAAGGTTCTTAACATAGTCTTTATTTTGTTTGTTTCCGAATCTTATTTTAGTTTATGTTCCATTATTCCTTTCTACATGCAGAATTACTTTTCGGGCAGATGTATTTGCAGTTGCTTTTAGAACCATATCCATGGGTATGTATCATGCTAAGACAATGTATTATTAAGACGTATGTTATTGTGATAGCCTTTACCGTGTGATCTATCGCTGTAATAATAGAGTAGAACTGTTAATATTTAAAGGAGTTTTACAATATCTTCATCGTTTTCGAAAATAATTAAATTAAAAGGCGGCAGTTTTGTTTCTGCTGCGCAGTTTTTCTAATATATTATTATGTGGATTAATATTTTCAAGTTTTACTATGAGTAGACGATAGAGACAGGCATTTACATACTAAGGAAATAAACGCACAAAAAATTCTCAGTAATATTTAATTACATATAGAGAAACGAGGATTAAGTTAATGCTTACTGGAGAAATTTTAATTTTTTTTTTATTATATTTTCACCCCAAACAAGGCATATTGCCACTTTGGTGTAGGGGGCTACTATCAGGGGAAACATCTACTGGGGTACTATGTAGGGATTAGGGCAGCGAGATGTTGGTTCACGTTGCACTTTAACTTATGCATGTCAGTACAGTTGGGGAAGCAGTGACCTGGAATGGAATTCCAAAGTCTAGCAGTTCTGGGGAAGAAACTACTGGAGTAGAAAGATATTTTACATCTAGGGATCTCTACAGTGTGGGGTGGGATTTTGCAGCTTGTCGGGTCTGTCGAGGTGTTCACGTCGTGGGGGCACAAGTGCTTTCAGTTCTTCAGAGCATTCACCATTATAATACTTGTAGAACAGGCAGAGGGATGCAACGTTTCGACGATGGGACAGAGGCTGAAGTTTAGATGCCAGTTTAGGGCCTATCAGATTTGCGACTCTCTTTTGAACGCTGTCAAGGAGCGAGAGACTAGTAGCCGATGCACCGGCCGAAATATGACAGCAATACTCCATACATGGGCGAATAGTGGCCTTATCGAGGTATAGGATACTTTCGGGTGTTAGAAGTTTTCTAGCACGGTAGAGAGAGCCCACCTTCCTTGCAGCGGCCCTGGCAATGCCCTCGATGTAATTGTTCCAACTCATGTTTCCTGTGAACGTTAGGCCAAGGAGCTTGAGAGACGTACTCTTAGATAAAGAGTCGTTGGCCATTGCTATAGGTGGTAGAGAAGGTTTCTTGTAATTATTGAATGAAACCAGTTTTGTCTTGGTGGCATTGAACGTTACCATCCAATTTTGTCCCCATTCCACTACTGATTGGAGGTCATCCTCTAGTGTTTCTGCCATTACTTTAGATACATGTTCGTTTGTTTTCCTGTCGTGCCTGCTATAGAGTGTGGTGTCATCAGCATATATACCCATCTCAGAGGCAATCTTGTCGGGGAGGTCATTTATGAATATCAGGAACAGCAGAGGTCCAAGGATAGATCCTTGGGGCACTCCCGCATTTATATCATATTGTTTAGATGTACGACAGTCGAGGACAACCTGGATTTTTCTCTTATCTAAGAAGGATTTAATTATGTTAAGTATTCTACCAGTGATACCGTAAGATCTAATCTTCCTGAGGAGACCCTCATGCCATACCCTGTCAAAAGCCGTAGATATATCTAGAGCTACCGCTCTGCCCTCTCCCGCTTTGTCCAGTGAATGGTATATGCGTTCAGAGATTACAGTGAGGATGTCTGCCGTGGAACGGGCTTGTCTAAATCCATATTGATGGTCGGTCAGAAGTTTAACATCTGTAAGGTACTGGACTAGAGCATGGTTAATTAAGGTCTCAAATATTTTAGCAAAAAGTGGGAGGAGACTAATAGGGCGATAATTTAATGGGTCAATTCTTTCGCCAGAATTCTGGAATACTGGTACTACAGAAGTAGTTTTCCAACAGCTCGGAAAGCAAGATTCATTAAGGCATTTGTTGTAGAGTTTGGAGAGAACTGGAGCTACTTCGGCTGAACACTTTTTTAATAGCACAGCTGGGATGAGGCCGAGTCCACATGCTTTTGAAGTGTCAAGGATTTTTATGATAACATGCACCTGAGCAGGGGTGATTTTCAGATCGTCTAGCGTGGCGTCTGTCCGCATAGGAAATTGAGGTAGTGGGTGGTTTAGAGGGTCCAGTGTGGAGTTTGAGGCAAACCGACTGGCAAGCATGTTAGCCTTCTCGGTTGCTGAGCAAAGAACCTCGTGATTGTTGGTTAGTGGGGGAATGCATACGTGACACGTTTCTATTGTCCAAGTGCTCTCTGTACGTGGGTTTATCAGTACAACCTTTTCTGAGGTGGTCTTTCGTAAATGTGATTGAATATTCAAACGTGCATAGTGTCATCGGCTCACAATATCTCCCCAATATTGATATCTCATGATGAATACTGTATTTTCCCTAAGTTGTATTATGTTAATTAACAGCACGACGCTATATATTTCTACCGGACATAATAAATACTTGTTCCGGAATTAAGGAAAAACTAAGAGACCACAATAAATGTATACGATAAAATATTTAAATTATAAATTTACGAGATGAAAATTGTAGTCTCAAATATTTTACTTATTCAGTGTCTGAAAGGAAATGAGAACATTAATAGAAACACTGGTTATATTTTGTCTCATATAGAGATCAAGTCTTAGTCACAGAGAAAACCGCTACGTCAACTTCGGTTGAAGTAAATTGAAACCACAAAGAAGACCGGTTGTTTTATTGTAGTTTATACCCGTACAAAAAATGTACTTGTCCATTAAACAATCGCAACATTGATGACTGTCAGTTCATTAACTAATTTTATGTTTCTAATTTTTTTAGATGAGGTTTGCTTATTCCTATTATTGCATACATCGCGCTACTATTATTGATAACTACTTTATTTACTATTAATATTATTAATAGACATAGTAAAGAATTTATAATATATAATAATGTATAATATATAAGACAATATTATTCATTTCATGTCAAATCGACAAATTGGGGGGGCACAAACCATGTCCGACACGGATTCTTTTAGAATTTGCTACGCTCTTAGATCTCCATGAAATGAATTGAATGGCACTTGTCAACCATCTCAAGGTCAAGGCTTCCTGAGATGTGACCTTGACCTTTTAAAAAATGTGAAATTTTATGTAGAAGTAACCCACTTTATAAGACGACATCTCTGTTGTTTATGGCCCTACAAAATTCATGCATTTATCATTTTAAGGTACTTGCATAGATCGATAATATTATCTAGGAATATTTTTTCAAAGTCAAATGTAAAAAAGTTGATTTCAACTTTTTACCTGAATAATCTAAAAAACCGTTCTTTAAATTTCTTTTAAATTATTTGACAGAAGATTTATCTATCTTTTGACAGTATGTATTCCAAATTTCATGATTGGCCTTTCAGTAGAACAATCGTTTTTAAGAAGTGGGCAAATTCAAAATGGCCGAACGTAGTACCTGTGACATTATAAAGAACATTTTTATATTTCCCAATATGGTTAAGTTTGATATATTGGTAAAGCTATTTTGATGTTGATTAATTTTTACAAATCGACAATGGTCAAAAAGTTAAAAAAATATTATTGATGAAACTGAATTTTCTTCATTTGTTTTTTGGCACATGTGCACTTTTTGAACCATACTTAAATAATAACGTTATTTCGGAAGCCATTCTTACATGTGGAGATGAAGGTTTTTTGTAACTAATGTGTACTTCACCTAATAATTTTATAATAAACAAAAACATATCGTAAAACTTTAAATTAACCTGAAAATACAATTTGAAATATAGGGTGGTTTAAAAAATGCATAAGCACAGTTTTTTTAATGCACCGCGGATTTTGTTATCAAAAAGTGATGCATAATAAAAAAGAATTTTGAAAGGTGTTAAAGGTTTATTAAATTATACGATAAAACATGTGATCTGAATGGTCTACTAAAAGGCAATGTCTGTTGTTATTTAAATTTTTTTTCAATGAAAAAAAATTTAAATGCATGTTCTTAAAACGTCTTCACATGCTGAATGTAATGCAAATTCTGGTTGTGAAGTCATACTGTTTTATGCCTTTCATAGTGCTCTTATACAACACAGATTTTCATACAGAAGTGATGCAATAATTTTTTTTAAAAAGTGCGTTGAGATTTAATTAGGTTATATTATCAAAGGGATAAACATCATTTGATGGCGATGGTAAACAGTTTGTTTTAAATTTTTAGAAGTCTTTAGTATACACTATATACACAAGAAATATACGTGTGTTCATTAGGATACATTTCAAAATAAAAAATGTTTTCCTGAAACATTTTTATAATAATGAACATGAAAGTATTTATGCAGATTTTTCTTTCATAATCTTTCTTTCTAAAATATATGATGCATTTTTCATCTCATTTTTTGAAAGTTTTTAGATATTCCTGTTTCAGTTATTAGATTAACTGAGCTTAGAATATCAGAATATTTCAAAATTGATATATTTGGATGTGATAAATATTAGAAATATGGAGAGGGTTCATTTGGTTGTAAAAATGTCACTTTCAACTCACAATTATCTGATTTTTTTGTCAATTACACATCCTAACCACCGATTCCTATCATAAAGTACTGTCACAAATTCGTTAATGTCTTCGAATTCCATATTGTTCTGTGTTGTGATTTGAACTACTCTTCATTTCTTTTGTGTCGACAGTGTTTTTATTTCCACTTCTCACTGAGTGACAGAAATAGAAATATGTACTTTTTGTGTTCCTATAATCATGGAGGAATTGTTAAATCTGCGTTCTAAATGTTTTATTCCTTTGTAGATTCTGCAGTAAGGGAATATAAAAAATGTATTCTGGAAATACTTTTTATTGCATAAAAATGCACTTGCCTTCGTGTCATTATTTGTCCATTATAGAGTGTCCGCAGGCTAGCTTTTGCTGCTAACCTTTTTACAGTGCCACCTTACAACCTACATAGTCCGTTTCCATGAAAAGTAGCAAAAAGTGCGACTTTGCATCAATACCAAAATCAGATTTCTGGTTGCACAGATTTATAAAGTTTGTAAAATTTTTATAATATGTAACAGTCCCATCAGAGAAATATATACTTTTTTTGTACACTAAAATTTATAATTTCTTTTAATTTTTCTATAACCTTTCTTTGAAACAAATGTACAGCTACTGCCTCATGCTTAAGACGATCAGATATTATAACAAAAATAATATGCTCATGCTCAATTCAATTTCTATAGTAGGCGATTAATGGGTGCAATATATCGTGATCATTATTCCAGTGGAATCCTTAAGCTGAATCTTGCAAAATATATGAATTCTTCTAGGAAAAATCTGCTATTGCTAAGACTTCACCAAAATGAAAGATCCTTTTCTATCAGAACAAAATTTGGATTGTGCTTTTGCAATGAAATTATGCTTCTTCAATTTTTGAAGGCCTCCATGGAAAGTTTCAATAAATCCCTCTGTAAATTGTGATAGCGTTTGTAGAATGGTCAATCAGTTGATACACCCTGTTTCTATACAAACTTATCAAATGAGTTTTTTTTTTTAAATTTCTTGCATAACAAAATCATCAATCAGTTTGTTGAAAGATGAGCTGTCACCCAAGTAACAATTTGTCGATGCTTCATTGTATTTAACAACAAGTATGCATTGGTTGGAATCTGTCAGATTAGCCGGATGAGATCATGTAATCATCAACTTTATATTCTGATGAATTGTGAAAATGCAAACAGTATGAGTCCCGGCACCACCTGCTAGCACGCATTCTTTTGGTCTAAGCTCGACGAATTTAGAGAAGTCTATTTTCTCTTGGTGCTTTGATGTGAATAATTTAAATGCCTCTTTCAGGTTACAGAGAACAAGATATTTTTGTTTCTGAAGCCGTTCCAAATACTTTAAAACAGCCAGTAATCATTTTTCCCAGGCATCACTCGACTGACTTCTTCACCTTTGTTTTACCTTATTAATTGCATCTTGTGTAAATCTACTTTTTCGTGTATTTGAAATATATAAGATTCCTTCCGCATTCACAAATATAAAGCATACATTTTAATCTATCGAAATTACTATTTATTTTGAAAGATAATAGTTCCAATAAACACAACTTATTTTTTTTACATTTTAAATGCACACATGTGACAAACACTTACCTGGAATTAGGAATGAAATAAATATTCCTTTCATAAAATAACGTGTTTTTCTCCCGTATAATTGCGAAGAAAAAAAGAACCTCCTAAAAGTTAATTACCTTTTTAAGAGATTAAAACTCAATTATTACAAAATGTTCATTACAAAATAGATTTAAAAAAAAACTGCTCCAATTTTATTTTGGTATTAAGTTTTACCAAATAAAGTATGGAAACCCATAATTAACCAAAGGAACAGTCGTAAATATTTTGTAAAACAGCGTTTAATAGTTGATATATACATATTTATAATATTACTAATAATTACACTGTGTAAAACTTAAAACCTAACAAAATTATAACAAAGGTTATTTATTAGTTGCCGTTTGAAGAAGATAAACAAAGGTTTAAAAACATTAAGTTGCGTTTGCCTTTCCTTATTTCGTAATGTAAACCCAAGTCTGACGTCACGGCATTATGTACTAAATTCTTCACAAACATTTGGAGGTCCCTACAAACACCTTCCCCTCTCTATGTTAAGAATAGCTTTCTAAATAATAACGTTATTTCAGCACAGTATCTATAATACATAGGCACAAAAATAGTACGTAGTACCTCTATCCAGTACTGACTGACGAAACCAGGACATGCTACAAAGTGAGGTAAATAAAGAGTTCCATTCGAAATTACGTACACATTCCCGATATCGACAAAAAAACAAGCATCTCGATAAGATACGCTAAAGAAGGTCGAATGTTACATCGGTCGAAAATGGCATCCAATATCTGAAGGGAAATGTTACCTGATTAATTTCTATAAAACATTTTTATTATTAAGATACTTCCGACTATTGTTATGGAGGGTTATTTACAGAAATTTACGCTTGGAAACTTCTTAAGGTTTAGTTTTCTATCGAATACGGGAATAGTTCTCTGATCTCGAAAATCTCCATGCTGTACGAATACATACCCATGGAATGTCGAATGCACGTATTTTTTAATCCACAGGCATAGCTGCTTTCGTTCGGTCAGTTAGGACTAGGTAGAATTGCTAAGTAATTAGCAATTTTATTGTTTACTTGCCAACGGCATTAGGATTAAATTTTAAACGTACGGATATTCAATTTTTATAATTGAATTTAAGCACATACCTTATCCGGTCATCACACGAACTGAGAAATAATAAGAAATAATACGAGTAATCTATACTGATCCTGAAAATAGTGAACTGTAAAAAATGCAGAGAAAGAATTCTTAAAAACAAAATCCAACATTACTTTTTGTTTGCTTAGCACAACCATATTGAGCTTATAGTTTCTCTTTTCCTACTTTTTTTCTGTCTTCCTCCCTATGTAGCTTTCTTTTACTCTCTGTCTATTGTTCTATTACTAATACTATTTTAATGATAAGTTAATTGTTTAACATGGCGCACGTCAATCTCTACAGTAAATGTTATTACATGTGGGTGTTCATTTATGTATACAGCAATATGACGTAATCAAAATGTGTAGGGGATCTAAAAATATGACAGAAGTGTAATCAAACCGCATCTTTTGATGGAAGCTGAAAGAACATTTTAAGAGATATGTGACTTTATGATTGAAGTACATCTAGTGAAGGTAAAACGATTTGCTCATATTCCTCTATGACCTAACCTATCTTATCCTTTACCAAACGTTTAACCGTTATCATAGAGTGTTTCCCAGGCCTTGATAAGTGACAACCATCATGTAAAAAATGTGTATCCGAGGCTCAACACGAATAACCAAAGTTGCCGTTTTTACGTGTATTAAATATATAAGCAAAACGCTCAATAAGATGAAGGATAAGCAGCACAACTGCATTTATTTAATAGAATTATATCAATCACTGTTTTATACGTAATCTTTTAATTACAGTCATCATATAATAATTTTCTGCATAATTTACTAAGAATATAATTTAGTATATTAACACCATGTCTATTTAATTGGCATAATTTATATTGTATGAGTTTAGGAACTTTGCTTAAGAATCACATGACTGATATGGATTATGTGTGGGAAGAAAAAATAAAGGCTAATGAAGTGAGTTGCTGTTTTATTCTCTTACTTGCTTTTCTGTTTTTATTAACTTTCTAAGATGTGCACCGTTTATTTTTTATTCATATCTTGCTTCGGTCACAATGACGCAAATTGTATTTTTCACGTAATTCTGACTATTTTTAAGCAAAGAATACTATGATTATATCCTATCATTCTCTTGTGAATAATTATTTCAATTGTTTTTGTTATTGTTGTTTACTTCGTTGTGTTTTGATACTTTATTATATCTTTTTTTTTAAATGCCATTGCAAGCCTTTTATTGTTTTATGTAGTATGGTATTTCTGTTGTTTTGCAATATCGTGTCTCTCTAGTTTTGTGAATTTAACAAATCATGTTGATCATCCAGTCTATTCATAAATAAGTAGCGTTACTAAGCTCTACCCGGGAAGAGTAACAAAACAAATATAAATTATAAAAGATAGTGTATAACATTTTTGTCAAATAACCTGCTTCACTTGGTTAGGTATAATTAAAATTAGAGCATATCCTCTTTCTTATTAATTGAACTGTATTGATGATTATATCGATGATAACGAGGATTATCGTACACAATGTTGTTTTCTCTATATGTCAGAAGTTCGCAGAAGGGACGCCAGTCGAAAAACGTAGTTCTTATTAATGTATATCTCTATCTTTGATAAGCACTCCTCCACATCATGTTAATAATTTTCTTTATGCCCTCTATATATATATGTCGTGATCCATTCAAATGGACAGAAGTTGTTCTCAACACATTCATCTTATTGCACGCTGTGTTTCATGCTGAATAGCTCTGAATAATCTATTGAGTTGACTAAAATGACCATGGCGAAATGTATAATTGTGGTTCGAAATTATATATTTCCAAATAGGTTTTCGATATAATATATTTTATATTTTCCATCATTTATAAGAGTGTTGCTAGCTCTATCTAATGGTTAAAAATACAATCGTTAAAAAACAAGCATTCTCTTCTTTTCAGAATGAAAATATGAGAAAGAAAAAGCAAATTCGCACAATTTTCAAATTCTCATTCAAGCTATCATGAAAAGCTGTTAAACCAGATCCCTATATCAAGGAAGCGTTTGACCAAGGAACCACTACTAAATGCACATCACAGTAGTCGTTAGAGAAATTTACTGGCGGTGACGAGAGTCTTGAATTTGATAAGCGTAATGGAACGCAATCAGGTGTTAACAACGTTCATTTAAGAGCCTTAATCGACGTCAATCTACGCACAATTGTTCAAAAACATGCTTCTAAATTAGACGTAAGTATACAAAGATTTTCAACCAACTAATGAATGATTGGAAAGATAAAAAATCCTTATAAATTGCTTAAATGATTAAACGATGACTAACAGATACATTGTAGGAACTGTTATCTATTTTTCTACAAAACAAGAACACCAGGTTTCCTGACAGAATTCTGACTTGCGATAGAAAAGTGCGTTCTTTACGACAATTCCCGACACTTAGCTCAGTATTTAGACGCTGACGGAGCTCCACGTAGCCAGATTGGTACCAACGGAAGGCCCTGTTACTTGTTTAGATGCATGTGACCGGGCTTTGAATGCAGCGAAACAATTACAGCGGAGAAGTTCTCTCCACAAATGAATTCAAGACATTAGAAACTTCAACAACAAGACCCAGTCTTAGTCAACGGAAAACTCTCGGATCCTAGCCACGATAATGCCCGACTTCACGTTACCAAACCAACATTTACTGGGCTGTATTCACGCTGTGATTCATTCTGCCCTATCAAGCGCAAATATGATTTAAGTTGGGCATTAACACATCTTGTCCTAATGATCTGCTCGCCAGAAAAATTGGATGAGGAACAAAATACAATTACAGATGCTTTAGATGTAATTGAAACCACCATTAAAAGGAAAAGAACATATTTTTTACGAACAAAACCCAATATGGTGGATAAATGCCCAGTTTATATTCGAATGCCTAGGGTTAGGAAAGTAAGTGAAAATTTCACCAAACAAATTAGTTCAACAGTTTAAGGATGTTATTTTGCTTCAAATGTCCGTGTTATGAATAATACACCACCATTAATGGCTTCCAATAAAAAAGATGTTATACCCCCTCATCATATTAGTAATGTCATTTATTTATTTAAATGTGGATGCGGTTCCGCCTACGTAGGTCGAACGTCTTTAAAATTGGTAAGCCGCATACAACATGTACCGAGCAAAATCAGGAATGGAACATTCCTACCTACTGAGCTGTAAACAACACATATGGATCCGCTATAAAAGAAACACTTTATTAAATACCGGGATTCTGCAACGAAATTTAGCATCAACTCTTTCTCCGTATTGAGTCGAGCTCACTCCGTATATCATCTAAACGTCTTAGAGACTGTTCACGTTCCCCTTAGGAAACCTTCCCTTTGTAAGCAAAAGGACTGCTTGTTGGGTTTGAAAGTGATCGGCCTCTATAACTTATCCCCATAAATTGCTCTTGCTCCAGTCTTTTTATTTTTAGATTTTATCCTTAAGGAAAACAAATTACTAAAAAAATAAATCCCTGAATTCCAATTTTTGATGAGTGAGGATGAAACATGTCAATTGGCTTGTTTTGATTTTTTTCTATTTTTCTACTTTTATTTTTTAGTCGCTATACATTTTCCTTTTCTCCTCGGTCTTTTTGATACAATGAATTCCGAAGGAATACGTTTTCCCTTCATGCTTCATGATTGCCTTAATATATATATATATATATATATATGCATATATGTATGTGTGTAAAAAATCACCAGCGTCTCTGAAAAGTCAGGCGATTAATTTTTAATCAGAAGTATGCCACCTGCATGTTAAGTGAAAATATGGCACGCATATAAAGATGGCATCTTTTTTTTAACCTTTTATTCATTCCTTTTAATACCTGGGGCGGTACAGGCAGCACAAAAACAGGTTAGTACACTCTCTTAGAAGTTATTTTCGCAGAAGTTTAACTTGTTGAATGAAAGATAATAACAAGACAAAAAAAGCGCGATCGTCTTTAAAATCAATATTGACTGTGTCACGGAAGATTCGCATTGTTATGTTATGTTTTTCGTAAAACTTACCTACATCGGAAGAATTGGCAACGGCGAAGTAAATAAGCAGAATATACAAAAGACTGTAAAAAAAAACTACATGAATAACATCTACGTTACCGTATATACGAATTTCAACTCTATAGCGTTCGAAAAGTAAATAAAGGAAATCTGAATACAAGGAAATATTTTTGGATGGAAAAAGTGTATATTACTGACATCGACCAAATTATCTGGTTAGAACTTGCAATTGTGTAGGCAATGTTCAAATACATTTTTAGGAATTTTTAACGATTTTACCGGTCTCTGAATGAGAAGACAGATCAAACTGCGAATGACTAATCTTTTCTTCTGTATTTCAAATCAGTAGCTAATTAAACATGAAATTTTCTATCTATGCTTGCAGGGAAAATTCTTTGATATACTTATTCATGTGAAGATAATTATTTGCATGGAAAATGCAATTGCGCAATAACGAATGGCAAAAAAATAATTCCTGACAAACAAGAATGGTGCTTTCTTTAAGTAGCGATGTAGTTATAGTGATATGTCTTAAAATAATATTAACCAGTTGTACAATTTTTATATTTCGTGATAATTAATTGACAAACACTTGAATTGTATTGATACCCGAAAAAACGACATTCGATTTATATGAATATTATTTATTTATATAAATTATTGTTGTGTAAAAATAAGTGGTTCGACGAAATAGACGTCTATAATTTGTTAAATGCACTCTAGAACATCGAAAATATGGAGTAGAAACAAATAAAGTAATGTAAAATATTAATAACTAAGAAAAATGAGTATGGGTATATCTTTGTCCGAATGTCAACTGTGCATGGTTGTTATATATAGAGGAGAGACATATAATCACGCTCCTTATAAGAATCGAAATAGATAATTGTCATTCATAATATAAGATTCGGGGCATTAAAAACTAATGATTTTTCCTTCAAACTTTTAATTTATTTTGGAAGTAACTTTAATACAATGCTTGACATAATGACGGAACTTTGGAAGAACTTTAACATTCGAGCAAACATTATAACAACCAACTAGTTTCGCTAATACATTCAATGACAGCATAGATGCTAAAATTATACTTACAGTGTACTTAGTATCTGGGAAAATATCATGGATGGAATCTTATGGGCGGGTCTCTGGGATCCGAATGAATAAAATCATAATAACTAGTACAAAAATTTGAAGAGACAGCAGCATGGCATTTTTGTTTGTATTCTTACAATGACAATATTAAAATAATAGCTAACAATCTGCTAACTTCTCCATGCCTTTACCAAGAATTTTTTTTATAGCTGCGGATCTAGTAGTCTATGGTAATTATTTTAATAGTCAAGCAAATCCCCTGGTTAACCATGCCCATAAGAGTATAATGCTATTGCCTATTAGAACAATTTCTTTTTCTTCAATACATTCTGCATCAAAAAATAAATGCAGTAAAAGTCAGTAATATACGAACATATTGAACGTAAGCTTTACATGCACAAACTTTGTCAATATCAAGTTTCTAAGAAATTATCATACCTTTTGATTTAAGGAAAAAGCATGTCACGAAAAACGATCTGTCCCAAGACAGTCAAACATTGAATTAGAAACATACAAATACACAAGGGCATCACTGCCTTGTTGAAGATTTTAGGTTAATGCCTCTAAAGAGATGAATAAACAAAGTGTATACATAATGTATAGATACGTTGTGTAGGCGATTATTTTCATTTAGATATTCTATTCATATGCCACAAGCAGAAACATGTGCATCAGCTCAACTATAATGTTATTTGATTTGCGTTACAGAAAAATTATAACAACCCATTGACTATAAAGGTTTATGGCAAACATCGCCATTAAGTACAACTGTAGTTATGAAATAATATTAACGAAAACAATGTACTTTGTTCAACTTCTATTATATATGTTGTCGTGATATTTAAACTCTTGTATTTTGTGTTTACTGTGTTGTCTAATTATCTCCTCTGTCTGTGTACTCTCTAGCAGTTTCTATTAGTTCATTAAATTCTTGGTAAACGTGTCTTTTGTTCTCACTTCACAACAATTAAAGGAACAAATAAAAAAAAAATTGTGGACAGATTTTAACTTCTAATCGTCTGGATATTTCATCTAGTTCGACCAGTGCAAACAAAACATTAAAATATTGGCTTCAGACCATATGGAGGACAACCACGGAGAACACAGCTTATATTGACATTTGGATTAATCATGTTTCTCCCGACGTCTATAAATATATCGCAGAACATACGACGTATGCCTCTGCTCTGAATCGTCTCACTGATTTATATATAAAACCCACTAACGACATTTTCGCTAGACATACTTTGTCAACTCGAAGACAAAATGATGATGAAAACATCGAAAAATTCATAGAATCGCTACTGTTGTTAGCTAAAGATTGTGACTGTCAGGCAGTCAATGCTATTAAAAACAGAGACGCTTGCGTCAGAGACGCCTTTCGTTACTGGTTTACGTTCCAACTCTATCCGGCAGATATTGCTTGAGAATAGAACACTTGATTTAAATACGGCCGTCAATCAAGCTAGAGCTATTTTTTCAGCATAGAAAAATTCTGAATCCTACGCTCATTCTGAATCTTACCCTCGTTCTGATGACACGGTGGCTACAATTAACGGTGTACAAAACTAGCATCATAAATCTGAGGATGAATTTTCTCACACTTATGCTTTCATAAAAACTAAATCTACTTGATATTTTTTCGGCTATTCCAGAGACGATCAGAAACTTTGTCCATCGAGGTCCGACATTTGTAAAAAATGTCATGTTAAAAGGCATTTCGCGAGAACGTGTCAAAATTATCAGAAATTTACATCCGCTTTCATTCAATCTCAAGCCACGTCAGCATCTACACAATCACACTAGCTAATGTCTATATTGTCTGATCCTCCAACAAAGAAAACCAATTTTTAAAAATATATCTGCTACTTTAGAATCAACTTCTGTATACATTTCGGTCGGAAAAACGGAAGCAACAGCTACGATAGACACTGGGAGCTCTGGATCCTTCATCTCGGAAGACATTGGTAAGAAAAATAAATTGAATGTACAATGAAGGGTACATATGGCCTCCTCATCACTTAATGCTCCGGTGAAAGGACAGTGTACCATCAACATCAATTCACAGGGTGAGTGGTACGCTAACACAACATCTGAAATCTTACCGAATCTTTGCAGTGATGTCATTCTCGGCAGAGACTTCATGAGGCAGTATTCTATATTCTATATTTCTTTTATATTTGGTGGTAATAAAGGAAGTCTCCAAATCCCTACCTCTGTTTCTTGCGGTGTACACTCTGCTTTAGTAAAAACCGTTCTCCGGAGTGTAAACCTAATACCACTAAATCTAAGAGGTTTGGAAATCAAGATAAACAATATATACGGTCAGAAATTGAGAAAATGCTCCGAGCAAGAGTAATTAAAAAAGTACCTCACCTTGGAGAGCCCAAGTTTTAATAGTTAATGGTGAGCGTAACAGAAAAAGATTGGTTGTTGATACAGTCGGACAATCAATAGGTTCATACACTTAGACGCTTACCCTCTACCAAGGATGGATGATCTAACTGCTGAAATGTCCAAATATAAAATTTACAGCTCCCTAGATTTAAAAAGTGCGTATCACCAGATACCCATTCGAGAGGAAGAAAACATTTATACTGCCTTTGAGGCACACGGAGAATTATATCAGTTTTGTAGAGTTCCGTTTGGCGTCACTAATCCTATCGCGCGTTTCCAAAGATCGATGGACCACATCATCAAGCAACATAAGTTGCAGGGAGTTTATGCATATGTTGACAATATAGTTATAGTCAAGAATACCCAGAAGTGTCACGAGGAAAATCTTTCAAAATTTCGGAAAGTTGCTCAGGTTCATAACCTGATTTTCAACGAAGCAAAGCCTATATTGTCAACTACGTCAAGAGATGTTCTTGGTTACACATTAACACACGGGGAAATTAAACAAGATGGTGAACGACAATGACCACTCAAGGAATTATCTTTTCCAAAAGACCAGGCTGCTCTGCGTCGAGTCATTTGATTATTTTCATATTATTCGCAATTGATATCTTAATTCCCCGAAAAAATAAAACCTCTTGTAAACAATGACTCTGTTCGCATCAACACAGAATCTAAGAAGGACTTCAATAACATCAATGACGAAATCGGAAAGACTTTCCCCATTTAATAAGTGAAGACCTTCCCCTAGTGGTTTAAATTGATGCCTCAGATACCGCTATAACGCCTACTCTCAATCAATCTGGTTCATCAGTTCCATTTTATTGAGGTTCTTACTCACGCTGAAAGAAAACATGCTCCGTCGAAAAAGAAGCGTATGCGAGTGTGGAAGCAATGAAAAAGTGGCCACACTATCTATCTGCCAATCGTTTCATAATACTTGCAGATCAAGAAGCAGTGAACTAAATGTTCAATTCAAAAAGACCCGGAAAAATTTTAAACAATAAAATTCAAAGGTAAATAATTGAATTGGGATGCTACGATTATGATATAATGTATCGGCCAGGAGGAAATAACATTTCTGCTGACGCACTCTCACGAGCGTATTGTGGAGCCATCAACAACAAAGTGAAACTATCAGATATCCACGTGTCTCTCTGCGACCTGGGAACCACACGAATGGCACATTTTGTGAATATTCGAAATCTTCCTTACTCAATAGAAGAACTCAAGAAAGTGTGCGCCGAATGCCCTATATGTGCACGATGGAAACCTAGGTTCCACTCTCCAAATTCAACCCCTCTTATCAAAACTACTCAGCAATTGGAAAGACTGAATATAGATTTCAAAGGGCAGCCCTCATGTACATCGAACAACCATTACCTACTAGAGGTAGTGGACGAATACTCACGTTTTCCATTTGCTTTTTCTTGTGAAAATATAGCTACTAATATAGTAATCGGATGTTTATTCCCAATTTTTACAATGTTTGGGACACCCTCATACATCCACTATGATCGAAGAACTTCATTTCTATCCCAAGACCTGCGGGAGTTTTTCACAAAGGTTGGCATAGAAACTAGCTTGACTACTCCTTACAAACCTAGAGAAAATTGACAATTTGAGCGATGAAATTGCGTTATATGGAAAACTATATCTCTGGCATTAGCTTCTAGTAACCTCAAAGAGACACAGTGGGATACTTAGTGTATACTTAGTTTGTTTTAGTTTTTTTTTGTCAAACTTATTGAATTGTACCCATTTCCTTCATCCTGATCATTGAGGATATATGACTTTTGGAACGTTCCTTCATGTGTATTTACATGTATGTGTACGTGTTTGTATTAATATGTAAGTGCATGATTATATGTGTTCCTCAGTGTGTTTATGTTTACATGTGTGTGCATGCATATATATGTTTGCGTGCTTTCTGTGTGTATGCATGTATGTGTGAATGTGTGTGTTTATTTCCATGTGTATGTGGGGTAGAGAGGGTCCCGTAAGCTTAAATCTCTGATAAAAAACACAAAGCGGGAGACCAGTACCCGCATTAAGTTGATCTACAGTTTAACTTGTTTTGGCTATCTTGTTCTTGCTTGTTGCTAGATATCAACATTTTGAACCGAGAGGGATGTAGCTGTCGTACAAAGAAAAACCTCTCCGACAGCATCTTTCGATAGATACTCTCTCAAGTATTTGTCTATAAAAATAGTGCTATAGCAATGGAAAACTTGTAACACGTGGAGACTTGAAATGCTGGAAGCATAAAATAATAAGTATGCCATCATTATATGTACCCGTGTGTGTATGTAGGTGTATGTGTACATATGTGTATATATGTACATGTGCATGTATATATATATATATATATGTATGTGTATGTATATGTATATATGTTTATGTGGGTTTGTATGTATTTATGTATATATACGTTTATGTGTGTATGTATGTATATGTATGTGTATATATGCATATGTGTGTGTTTGTGTATAAATACAGAGATATTTATTTATATGTATATGTAGTTAAATGTGTGTGTGTATATGTGCATACATGTGTAGGTATTTGTATGTGTATATGCATATGTAGGTTTGAATTTGTATATGTGGGTGTATATATGCGTATGTATTTGTGTGTTTGCATGTGAGTATGCATATGTATTATGTATTAAGTATTGTGTATGCATATATGCGTGTATGTATGTGTGTATGTTTATGCATATATGTCTGTGTGTATGTGGGTGTATGTGTGTATATGCGTGTACGTATATATATATATATATATATATATATATATATATATGTATAGCAATGACCGTATTCAAAGTTATGTCTGCGTTAGTGTGTGAATTCCATGGTACCACTAAAAAAAGTCATGTTACAGCTCATGGATTTTAAGTGTCTGAGGGATTTACACTTGTCTTACAATGGTTGGTTGTTTTTGTTTTACGGCATATCAACCTTTTTCAGGTTATTTCATGCTGAATCTAGTGATTTTGAGGAACCATTTTTTAATGGAGTAGATTTGTTTTTTTTTTAAGTGGGATTATATTAAAGCCATAGTTGGAACCCTAACAGGTACTACCACTCCGGGTCAAAGTGCGCCTGGGAGCAATGGCAATTACAGGATAGCTCCGCACTCCCCAAGGCCCGCAAGCTGTTGCCTCACCATCGGATAGAGTTTAAGGTCATATCCAGGACCACTTGTCTGACAAGACGTTATGATTGCAACGACTCGTCTTACAAGACGTTGAAATCATCATCATGAATGTAAGTATTAATGTATGTATGAATTAATGTATGTATGTGTGACTATATATATATATGTGTGTGTGTATGTGTGTGCGTATGTGTGTATACGAGTCGGCATGTGTGTGTGATAAGATTGGGAGAGACATATGGAAACGCAGACGGACAGAGGCACATTATATATAAAATAGCCTGAAATCCAAGAAGTTTAAACTGATATTTTAATATGTTTAATGCAAAATAGAAAGAAATTAAGTAAATTAAAATGATCATAAAGAAGACTATTCTACATTTATTTTTAAAACGTATATGTGTATATATCAATTAATGAAAGACATTACAATCGATAATAAGCGGTTGAAAATAATAAACAAATGTGTGTCTGTGTCCGTTGTGTGTATGTGTGTGGATAATACAGAGAAGCAGTCTGCCATTTCATCCTGTCATTTACCTAGAACCATAATAAATATATGATTCGAAGATTTTGGTACGAAATTTCCACTCATCTTATCAGTCTACATCTGTTTATCTGTTTCCAGGTATATATGTACGTACGCCTATAAACGTATGAGTTTTATTCTGTGTGCGTACGTGCACGTGTTGAAGGATGTGTTGTAGTGTGCGGGTGTACATGCATCTATGTTAAAATATGCGAGTGTGTACGTTTGGTGCAGCGGTTCTAATTCAATGTTTTTTTAAAGACTTGGAATTGAATATAGGCAACTCCAGTTACTGACCACTCCAAGTCAAAAATATTGAAAGGGTCATATTCAGATAGATCTTAAAAACCTCATTATTCGTATTTCTTCTGCTGCTAACCCTGCCCGCCTTGTATTTACTACAATGAAAGAAGAATGCTCGACTAGTAAAGGCTTTCAATTAATTTGGTTCACCGATTTGGATGATAAAAAATCTATCGGAAATGTGGGACATTACTTGTTCCCCATTCAATTTATGTAAAGGAGGGACAACCCTGCTTGTACACCAATAAATTGTTTCTCTGTTTTCTTAAGTTAGCTTTGTATAAACGCTTAAGTATCTAATAATTTCTTAACATTTCTAAGCATTTAAATTTAGTTTTACTTTTTTCTCTTTTTTTATGAGTGTCAATTAAAACAAACTGCATAAGTTATGGTTTTACATAAACTACAATCACTTTGGGTTGCTATCCATGTTTAAAGTAGTTCAGCTATTCGTTTAAATCTATAAAGACATGTTCGCCTTTCGCTGCTAAATTAAGCTTTACTATTAATTTTACAGTCAGAGTATGGTGTACTGTATATCTGCTATTCATTTTTACCAACTTTGATGTAAAATATATTTACATTTGTTATGAGAATCCATCTAAGTTATAACGTTCCTAATAGTTTATAGAAATAAACAGTTTATTTTGAAATCCGACTTCAGACTTCTTAAAATATAGTAACTGAAAATAGCATGTATTTGCCATACAATAACTTGTCTTACAATTATAATTAATACTCTTATTGAAATAAGTGCGGCGTAGATAAATCTAAAAGATTACAGATATAAAATTGTCCAGTTTTATCATATTATTAGAAAATAATGTATATGAAGAAATTCCTAATGAATTACAATATGTCGGTATATTGTTGTTAAATATGTTTAACTTAATTTCCCAAAAAATTGAGACATGTTATCTTCTTTCAACTAAATTACTTTCAATAGTGTTGATGTAAAAAGGAATTGTTCGCTCGGACTGAACATTTCTCTTACCTTATCTCTTTAGTCAATCGCTCAACTGTAGTGACGGAAGCATATAAAACGCCGGTGATTTGCATTGAAAGAGGGTGTGAGAGGAAAACAGAGAGGAAGGCATAGAAAAAAACAGAGGAAATCTACATATTGGTGTCGGCGCAGAAAAAGCGTGTGGGAAAATTTTTCCAGTGGTTTTAGCTACACTGGTGTTTATTGTGAAAGATTGGCTAGGGGGGACCATAGATTGGAGTTCAGACGATCACTTGCCATCGAAGTAAAGATAACACAAAAACAGGCTCGCAACGTCTTCCTGTGGGAGAGATTGCAGGGAAGACAATGGAGCATCCCCCACTAGCCACGAAGCTTATTTTGCACTCTGTCAACGCAAGATAACCTTTTGTTAGCAGCTCCTGCACAGATGTGGATACAGTACTCCATCCTTTGACGTACTTGGCGTTTATATAGATAGAGAATTGCATCAGCAGTGAGACATCTTCTGGAGCGGAAGAATGATCCTACCATTTTTCAAGCGACCATAGTAACTGACTTGATGTACGTGTTCCATTTCAGGTCATGAGTAAAGGTCAAGCCCAGAAGCTTATCACAACATGTAGTTTCCCTAGATGAGAGCCATACATTTTAATTGATGGCAGATGCGCATCAGAGCATGAAATCTGAGGTTGCCATTATTTGTTTCTGTCAGACCTTTAGTCTATAAGATAACTCAATACGAAATGCATCGCCCGTAATACCAATGTTTTATTGTTTATTTATATCGCCATAAACTGAACTTAATTTGATTTTCATGAATTCATCTTGCTCCATCCAACTTCATGTTAATTAAAACTAGCTCAACTTCAAATATTACAATTATGTTTACAGAAAGTACGACTTTTTCAATCTAACTAATCCTATACGTATTCATGCAAATCGCAAACGTCTATAAATCTCAGTAAGTAAAATTGTCATTATATTATAATCAGATTAAATAAAATTAAAACGGTTAACACAATTTCTCATGGCACTAATGGCTACGGGTAATATTCTATATAAGTAGATAATACATTACATGTAATTTAATTTGAAATTACATCATCGTATTATTAAAAACTATAGTCAGGCCATGTTTATATTAATTACTTTATGTTATTATACTTGCAACGATAAAATTGTCGCCCTAGGAAAGACGACAAGTTTCCATGTCTGTTTGGTGACAATCGGGGTTCTTTATTGCTGTTCATAGCATCTCCAAATTGACAAGTTATGTAGAAATTTCAACGTGAGAAAGAAGCTTACTGTCCTATCTGGACATGACATAATGTTCAACGACCGAGATTGGATATACCTCACTGTACAACTCCTGCTTGATTTTCATCCAAGTAAAATAACATAACCATTACGAAAATCCTAAAAATGCTAATTCGGACGGTTGAATGCTTGATGGGCGAGCTCAACGAAGTTTCCATTGGTGTAGTTTGAAAACACGCCTACATCATACCACCTAAAATTCCTCAAATTTGCGTGAAAGTAAATATCAAAATATGGCTGGATATGCTGGAATTCCTTTTTTAATTCTGAGGATGGCGTCTATCGACTTAATATTAATTTTAATCGATTAAAGATTTGTTAATTTTCATAATATTTTCGTTGTTATTTTCTTATAAACATACCGTGTACATATTTCATTTTAAAACTTAAACATCGGTTATATAACAGAACACAAAGCTCTGAGAATCATATCATGTGAACCAAGCATATTCCCCCGGAATTGTAGAAAAATACTGCAGAAGAATAACACGCAGGCATATTACTAACTATTTTTTTTATTTAATTTAACAACATTGCAAGGAAAAAAGCAAGAAAATCATACTATCACGTTGAAATTTGTCTTATAAACGTATTTTGTACGCATTTTATTTTAAAATGTTTACAACCTTTATTTCATTAACTGTCTACCTTTTTAGCATACGTATATTCCCATACGCCTTAAATTATCTCTCTCTCTCTCTCGGTATATATGCATATATATATATATATATATATATATATTATATATGTGTGTACGCATATGTACGTATATATATGTGAATATATATATTTATATATATATACATATATATGAGAAAAATAGTTAATACAACATGTTAAGAACACTTTGAAAAAGAGTGAAAGAACGTCACACATCTTACTTGGAAACTAATAATGAAGGAGAGGGAGTATGGTGAAGGAAAAGGCGATTTCACGTGTTTTTAACGTTTTATTACCTACTTGTTATTAGAATAAGCTCTATTTCCTATTTAGTTTCATCGGGCTTTTAAATCTGGTTGAGATTAGTTTATAAATATTAACGCTTCAATATTTATAATATACTTTAGTATGGCATCTGGGATTATTTTGGTTAACTTAACTGTAATATATACATATATATATATATATATATATATATATATATATATATATATATATATTTAAATAAAATGTGTTAAGAACTTCCAACGAAAGAAAAATGTATATTTAAATAAGGGGGCAGTCACCAACAATGTGTATTTTTTAACATTATTTTATTATTCCTTGTCTTGGTTTTTCATTGAGAATTATGTTTGGATCATTGTAATAATGTTTTTAAATCATTGAAATCGTTTTTACGCGTTTAAGACGTTCTCTGAGCGTCCTCGTCAGAAATTATTTTTAAATATGCTGGAGATGTAAAAATGGCATTTTCGTAGTTCATTTGAAGTGTTTCCAAGGGGTGGATGCGTGTAAGTGTCAAACTATTCATTGGAATGTTCAATTTTTATTACTCTTTTATTGGGCTTGTCGAGGCCGCTGACCTCGGCTGTGGTCACTCCTGTATTGTGTTTCTCTCTCTCGCTCTTTCTTTCTGCAATGTCCAGGTAACCTATACTTAAAATGTCAAGTGTTTGGACCCAAAATTGGTGGAGGAATTTTGTAAAAGTCAACTCATAAACTTTGACCTGTTGACAGTGAAATGTTCACCCCTAAACTGAGCAAAAAGCATGCTTAATGTCAGAATGACCTTTCTGTAAAATTACAAATATTTATAACGAAAATGCTTTAATTGTCGGCTAGAGACCGGAAAGGTAAAATATTAAGAAAAAAATGAGAACGAATAAATAAAATGAATAAAATGAATCTATCGTTATGATATGGCAACAGAACGCCTTAGATACAAATCACGTCCAAAGCTAAAAGACAACCCTTCTGCGTACAGAGAGCAGGTTTCTTTAACCGGACGTGAATAGTCTCCAAGACCTTTAAATAAAATAACTAGTGAGCCTGACTCCTGATAGAAAATAAACCCCTGCTGAAATTCATTGCACATCGCGGATTTTTAAGCAAATGGTCCGTTATAGCGGAAGCATACGCATTGCACAAAATTTCCGTTGATTGGTAGATTCCATTCCGGATTTTACAAGGTACATGTTGCTGGAGGCGACGATCTAACCTGAGGGTTGTCCTGCCCACGTAGTTGTCCCAGCAACTACATTTCAACTGAACAATTACATTATTCATATGATGGGGAGGGCAGAGCATCTTCCGAGAGGATGGTAATAATGGTTTTGTCGCATACACCACACGTACAAAATAGCAATGTTCCAGATCTGAACTAATCTGCTTGGCGAATTGTTAACTTACTATCGCTAAGCAAGGTAAACGAGTGTAAATTAGACATTTAGCCGCCATCTTAGACTTTATTGGGGGCAAATTATTCATTTTTCTTTTTGTGACGGAGTTAGTCACATCAAGAGTGTACCATTATTGGACAAAGTATTAGTAATCATTTTTAGTTCTTCGTCCAATTTGGATTGTGAACAAATCATGAGGACACGATGTGTTAAGGTCCAATTCAAAT
>NC_136513.1:12732500-12762500 GCF_053919585.1 Euprymna scolopes
ATTATAATAGCTTACTATTAAATTCTCAGGAGAAAATTGACCGTATATTTTCAATATCAGATATAATTTTTTCAATATGCTCTACATTATCTCATATCCAGATATATCACTTTTGAAATTGTGATGCTTGAGAAGTAATTGCTTTTCTAACAAAAAAATCGTTTCAAATTGGCTCAAAACTCACTTATATAAGAAATAAGTACAGATTACTATCCATCCTTAAGGTTATTGAACACCACTTATTCTCGTTGATAACAGCGTGTTTTTTCATCGGAAGTGATTTTATTTTTTTTAATATAGACGGTGAATAAAAATAGAGCAAGACTTTATCCTTCTCAATAATCTCAATTTCATTCAAGCAGAAACAGTGTAAATGACAAAAAAAATATTACTTAATGCATAAGTTATGTTCATATCTTCATACCGCCATATCTTTATCAAATAGTTACCTTTTCATCATGAATACCTCATTGAATGATAATCAACAAAAAGAAATGCACACGTCATTGGAACTTTATTACGTCGTATCTTTTCCTTTCATGCCACATTTTTAATATAAAATTCAGTGAGCGTCTCTAATCTAAGCAATTCGTGCTCTCTTTTCTTTAAAGATAGATTTTAATAGTGAGGGTGTTTAAAATCGTGTGTATTGTGTTACAACAAAAAATAAAAAAAAACTATCGTTGTGATTGCTGCAATGACAGAGCCATTTGTTTGATTGATATCAATTCTAAAATCTTGTCAATTGTATTTCTGTGTTGTTTCCAGAGTACCCGAGACTGCAAACCCTGACCATACCAAGCAGGATTTCGTAGAGCCAGAGGATGCACGGATCAAACTTTCTCCCTTGGGCGAATCCTGGGTGAGCGGTGGACCTATCACCAATCTAACTTTTTCTGCTTCATTAATTTCATCGCTACTTTCGACTAGATGGATGACAGAAGCAAGGGACATAATGCGCCCAGATGGCTTCCCGGCCAAGGTTCTCAAGGCCTATTACGCGCACACTTTACCTAAAATTAGATGTAATGTGGAGGAATACGATTACTTCGTTCTCCATACAGGAGCAGCCGAAGATGTGTGCTCGCCCCCATCTTACATCATGGACTTTACCCTATAGAAGAACTTGACTGGCTTCGCGGGTGTCAGAGTAGGCTACGACTCTGCCAGCACGGATCTCGACTTTGTCGACAACGTTGCGATTCTTTACGAGTTCTACCCAGAGGTCCAGCACGCATTCGACGAGGTCAGTCGCATGGCTAAAATGGTTAGAATGAGAATCAACGCTTCTGAGACAATAATTCTCTCTGGTAACACCCCCAACTTGATTGAGTTGCTAAAGCCCTGGATGGTGAAGCTGTTGTAGAGGCCGAAAGCTTCAAATACTTTGGGACCAATTTTACAGAAACGGGTCAAGCGACCCAACATCATCGCCCGTAACAGTATTCGTACGTCTGCAGAAACAACTGGTCTCGCCAGGGGTTTAGATAATCGACGAAGTTGCCAATTACGATACCACAGTCCGAACAATTTTTCTCTATTTATGTGACACCTGACCAATGAGCAGATTGGATTTTAATAATCTTTAAGTTTCGATTACTATTGCCTCCATTTCTTGCGCGTTCGCCTCTCCTACCAGATCCCTAACTTGACCATACGCTTTATGTAACACCATGGTCTTAAAGAAACTCTGCTTAAAAGGAGACTCCGGTAGTTTGATCACGTGCTCCGTCAGCTTGGGGATAAAGTCGCTCGTATATTGATATTGCCTTATTCACCCACAAGTTTGATGAATCCCCAGGTGGTCCCCTTAAGACTTGGTTCGAAACGGTAAAAAAATATAGAGATCATTCCCGGTCCTCCCTTTTTCTTGCCCGTTGCTGGAACCCTGAATGTCTGGATCATGCCTTTGACTCTGCTGCCGATTAACGAGTGTGAATTGCTTTGATGCGAGGTTCGATAAACACTATCAAAGCCGGATAACTCTATCCAGGATGAAAGCCGCTAAAGAAGAAAGAAGAACTTTCCGTTAAAAATAAAATTTACAGCAAATTTTCTTTCACTAAAGCACTTAATAGTATGTCTATTTTCTGGCGTATTCAAAGCATATATATTCATTTACTTTAATTCTGTGGGTCGTATATTTGTTAGTGTAAAAACTTATATTTTAAATTAGATTTTTCTGTGTTTATTTTAAGTTAGAAATATAATTTATGCCGTAAGTGAACGAAGATATGTTATATTATATGCGTTTTTATTAACTATAGGACATTTAACCATCGATTGTTTATTTTGTTTCGGGATTTTTAGATAATCTGTAATATTAACTTTGTACGGATTTTTATTCCCATTTCGAACATGATTTTCCGGAAATATGCAAACCATTTCGAATTGAATAGAAGTAAATGTAACCGTTCCCCCAACCAAAATCGCGTAGAACTTTTAGCTATTCGCAATTGTAATCTGAATATCGTCCGAGATTATAATTATAATTTCGAATTGCAGAATACTGTGCCTTCCAACTGAGTACTTTTCTTTGCGTTTGATAAATAATACGGAGATTACATCAGACATAACTTTGTGAAAATTACACCCGAGTGTTGTTTTAATTAGCAGTAGAAAAGGAGAAAAAGAAAGGGAAAAACAGATCGAACGACTAGGTCTTACCGTGTGTCTGTTGGGCGAGGTTGCCCGAAAGAGAGAGAGAGAGAAATCAAGATGGCGCCCATAGTTTAAAAGGTGTGCTCTGGTGGAAATCACGCAAAATAATGTGAAATCACGCAGGAGACATATATAAAAAGAGTTTACAGGTCACGTCGGTGAGAGGCAGACATACCAAGGTTGGTGTCAGTGCTGATCTCAAACCCGGCGGGTTTGGCCTTGCAAAGACGAATTCCTTTTTTTATTTCTTTAGTTTTGTTGCCCAAACTAGGAGCATTTCACCAAGTTTAGAAAGCTTTCCGTATGAAAATATGTATAGATATTAAGGATAATCTTCAGCTATTCCTAGGCCAGCACTTGTCATATTGCGTTTCACGCGATACATTGAGTGAACGATAACCTCAACTAAAACAATTACAACACAATGTTGCATATTATGTGGAATATCTTTAAATATAACCCGAGGTACCACATGTAATTAAATATGTTACGTTGCAACGTAATTATCAACGATAGTTGTTACCTTAACATAATCATGAATTCTTGAAATTAATGTTTTAATAATAATAAAACAGCCCGTCGTTCATAATAATGCGTACAAAAAATAACTCCGAATTCTTAAAGCAATCTTCTCTTGATTCTTCAACTCGTGCTCATAAAAATCACGATTACATTCCAACCCTTTCGCAATAAAACCGTCCTTATATACAGACTTTTAATTGCGACAGTACCACGATTTAAATATCTTTATTCCCTTCTCTTTTTCTTTTACTGGACGGATTATAGGTTGGAATGACGGTGCTTTTTTGTGCACATCATTTTGTAACCCCAGTGGAGTTCACTTCCGCTACAAATCAAACAATACTAACATACATGACAAATACTATAAAACAATGATAAATAATAAAGAAACATTGGCACTATTATTATTTTAAATCTTCTGTTTAGATTTATTTTTACAAGATAGTTAATTTTTTTTTCTCTGTGATAATATATTATAAAAATGTTAAAGTGTGTGTATATTTGTGAATGTGTTAATGATTCCATATCCAGCTTAAGTAAGAAATACTAACTAAATCGCAATAAAGTTTATAATTCCTGGATTGTTATTCCTATAATATATGAAATATTTTAATATTATTATTATTCGTGGCAAAATGTTTAATAAATAGCTGCTATATTCTGCTATATATACATCGTCTGTTTTCTGCGCATATGTACGTTTATTTACATTTTCTGATAAATATATTAATTGCAATTTTAAAAGATATCAGTTGATTCTTGGGTTTAGTTGTTTGGTAAGATGGTGAACTGATTACACACAGTTGTATCTAGTATTAACTAGAGCTTAAGTGTGGTTAAAAATAGTGTTTCTTGATATTAATGTCTTCTTCGTATTTCTGTCATCGTTGCAATAAACAGAAATCCACTCCGTTTAAGAACCTGCATAGAGCCGGTAATAACCGAAATAATGTTTTAGTATGTGTGTGTGTCTAGTTTTTGTTTTCGTGATAAACCAAAAATGTGAGTCATTATCAACAATGTTCAATGCCATGGATACGCAGGACAGTTTTTTAGTGCTCTCTGGGTCCCTGTCGTAGAGCAGGTACGTCTAAACACATTATCCGTTATTTTAACGACATCTAACGTACCCGTAAATACACTAAAAAGAGATACACGAACTGTTCATTTCCTTTTGTTCCGCGTCATTTAATAAGTGCGACAACGAGCATTTTTTATTTATTTCTTTACATACAGAAACTAAACAAAATAAATAAATACGGTGTCGGGCTTTTCTCGTCACGATCGACATGCTTTTTTTGTTCTATGGGAAAATATATATTCGGTTTGAAAAAATATTGAGTATTTCTGTTGACGTATAACGTTTTTCTCGTCTATAAAACAATTTTTTGGAGAATTCAATATTCTTTTCAAGGAATGTTACACCTTTTATTCCACGTTCGTTTACAAAGTTGTTAAAATAAAAATACGGTTCCTTTTTTCCCTAGTTGTTCTTAAAATAATAAAAATTAATCATCTGAACGCGGGTTTGCATTTTTATAATCAGTATTTGACCTATTATACAAGGATGAACCGCCTCATAAAGTGCATAGGAACAATTCTTCAAACGGCAGATTGAACAACAACAAGGCGCAGAAGGAAGACAACACCAGCAATAACAACAACAATAACAACAACAAAAACAACAACAAGTACTTGATCACCAGACATGCTTAGATGAAATACAGCAAGAACAATAATCGAGGATAAAGCCACAACATCATGAAAATCAACCGCACATCAAGGATCGCCTTAACTAATCATTAAAATTAATGCATCCACCGATAATTCTACTGCATTTTCACCAGAGCCAATATCGGTTACAGACTCGAAGAAGGCATATTATTTGCAGCTTATTTTCGCTTGTATGAATATTTTCTTAGTATCGTCGGCCAACAATGATCGGACCAGAACAAGGTTCGTTTATTTTTACGGAAATTAGAGTTGGCCGAGCATAACATGTTTGTGAATATTATTTTACTGCGAAAAACTTCGGAATTAAATTTCGCCCAGGCGGTAACACAACTTACAGGAGTATTTCGGCCTAAATCTCTTATTCTATGAGACTTTGTTATGCCCGCATTTGCAGAATTATGACGAAGGTTCTTTTGCAACGTACGGAGCCAAAATAAAAAAAAACACCAAACATTGCGACAAATTCAAACTTGCAAACCACAGTGCAATTCATATGTAAATTATTTAGTATTCGCGCAAAGGTTTACTTCTGGCCGGGATGCAAACATTAGGAAGCGTATGCAAAAAAATGATAAAATCAAGCAATCCTAACGCTACATAAGAAAATAGAATTTTTAATGAAGATTTGATACTAAAGCTAGAGTCGTACAGATAAAAAAGCAAAATGATAATTTATAAAACAAGTAAAATTAAAACACAAGTAAGGGAAAAAGGACACGCATATTGATTATAGTTAAGAAACATCTTGAAAAAAACGTCTCCGTGTAATCAAGGTGGTAATTTACATTAGATTAACGACCGTCCATATTAATCAAGGAATTATTTAATATGCAAAAAAATAGGACAAAAAGTGCGTATTAATTATGTAAAACACACAAATGGGTTTAGCGGAGACTGAAATATCGAAGAAGGCTTGTGAAAATATGTGACTATAAAAACATATCAAAAATAAATTAAAATTCAACTCGATTTCTCTCCAGACTTTTTAATAGTAAATTTAAATCCCTAGAAGAAATTGAATAAACCCACAATGCTGAGGACACGCAAAACAGCAAAAGTCGTTAACGATACGCCAATTACCTTCGAATGTGAATTTTTAGCGAACGTACAATTAATCGAAATGACGACAAAAATAAGAGGTCATGCATTTTAGCATACTACGTACCTACTCATGTCGGACTGGATATATTAATTTGATGTATGATATTTGCCAATATCTGCATTCTGCAGAAACGTAGAATTAATTTGGGCATTCTATTGTAAATGGAATACAGTCAGTGGGCTACTCCATGCTATTTGTGAAACAAATCGGGAAAAAATCCGGGTAACGGTTGATTTTCCGACGGTGTTAAATGCATTTTTGGAGGACTTCTACTATTCCCTGCCAACTCAGAAGTTTTTACAAGACTAAACGGTATAGACTTATTCCAATTAATATTCCAGTTAATAATTACAGTGTTAAATAACTATTCATGAAGACTCATCGGTTCCTTTACAGATATGAAACATTAACGTTTGCGGTCTAAGTCGCGCTTGCCATTTTTCGAGAGGTTATTCACACGATTCTAGGCGGCCTTGAATTTACCATCGCATATCTTGCCGATACTATTATAGCACGACAGTTACAAGGAGTAGCACTAAGATTATATCCATCAAGTATTCAGATGGATACAGGATTGAGGGGGTCAAAACTAAGGAAGCACACGCGAACTTATCTTGAAGAAAATAGAATATTTACGGTACATAATTGAGAAGAATGGGAGACATCCAGATACAGAGAGAGAGAGAGAGTTGCCGCGATAAGAAATATTACGGAACCAGAAAATACAACCCGACTACAAAATGTCCTAGTGGTAGGGAGAGAGCCCGGCCAATCAAAGAACAATAAGTCAATTCCAGGAAAGGAGACCGATTATTGTGTTACGATGCTGTATCCAGGTAAAGAAAAGAAAACAATGGGAATCTCAGGATTTAAAACTACCTATATCCATGACGTCAATTGGCCAGGAAGGCTAATCGATATAAAATTGGTGAGACCAAAACTAGCAAAGGTTCAAAAACAAATGCTAAACAAAATAAGGTTAACAGGTTAATCACCAGGAACTATGACATACAGAGTTGCAAACAATATACAAGTAGGCGAGAAAAAGGTCAACTGGTCAAAATGATATAAATGAAAGATCAGTAAGAAAACACAGGAGAGAGACACAAAGGAGAATACAGGTTGACACAGATTTCTGTGACCCACCCTACCCGTAACCTTCACGCGTTATGATAAGAGTTGTCACTGTACTTTTGAAGCTGAACTTGTAAATAAACAAAACCTGTATTATAAACAATAAGTGTCTCGTAGTCATTTTAAAACGAAATAACTATCCATTTATACAACCAAGACGATTATACGCCATTCATAATACGTAAGACTAGGGCTTGCTAACTATTACCAGTGCTTCATTCCACGAATGCATGGAGTGCAGGTACTTTTAAACAAGTTTTTGAAAACAGATTAGCGTTTGGAAATGTGCTGCCGGTTATCAGGAAGAATTTGGGTGAATTAAAAATGTGTAAATATCGAACCTATTGTAATATAGGTTGTCTAATTATTAAAAGATGACGTATGTATTTGTATTGTTCTTTGTGAGAGTCTTACGAGAGATTGGTGTTGATGAAGAGATGTTCATGGTGTAAGAAGATATAGATAGAGATATTAACATATTGTTAGAGAGGAGATGTGGACATTATCACGTATATATAAAGAGAGAGAGTGTACATATAAATAGCTTGGAGAGGTGCTTCGATATCTAGATAGATAGACTGATAGATTGCCATTTATACTTTTGACAGTTCTGTGAACGGAGGTGTCTCTCTAACATTTATACTCTGACACATATACTTTCTAACACATATTTTAGATGATGATTTTATCAAGGTTCTTATAACATAAATGGACAATACCTTTTCTGTTGAATAACAACACGACGACGCAGATACAAAAACACATGATGATACGTTTATTTCTTCTTCGACCGGTCGGACATGATTTTATCCCAGGGATTCAAAATTGTTACATGGTTATTTCTAAAAGCCTCTCACTTCTAGAGGGTGCCTTGACTCTAATGGAGAATCGATCTGAACCTCTCTGCTTCTCTCCCTGACTGATTCCGATTCTCACTTATCTAACTAAATTCATAACCCATGCCGTCATTGCACGACCGAGCACGTGTATATGAGACCCATGGTATGAATCCTTCTCTAACCTAATTTTACGTAACTCACTTTACAATAACATTTTCCATTCTCTTTATTTCATAAAGGAATTTAACCTATTTGTTAATTCTGTAACACAAATTTCTATTATGTTTTCTTTCTAAAAATGTAAATAGATTCCATCCTAATTGTATTATTGAATATTTTAACAGAATCAATAATTTTACTGGACATTCCATGTATAACATTCTGTGTTTCTTTTAACTTATGATTGGAATTCTCAATTCCAAGTATAGCTTCGCAAGTTAGAATCCTTGACAATCCTATTTCACATTTACATTTAACTGATTCCGTATTTTTAACTTACATGAAAAGGGGACAGCCCTTATCATGTAACATCCCGTCCTCTCATATTTTCCCCCAAAATGCACCATTTTAAAAAAAATTGTACATTTCTTTTTCGATATAACCCCTATGTTAAGAAAGATCAGACACCATAAAATATAACGGAAACTTTTTTTCCAAGTCAGCCCTTTTTCAACTGACTTCATAATTTAATTTTTTAGACCAGACTCTCTATCTTATCTCCCTGGCATATCCCTTTTGGGTGCAGGTTTGTACCTCCTATAACTCCCGTCACTTGCTCCTTCCAGCCA
Source organism: Euprymna scolopes (assembly GCF_053919585.1). Lineage (NCBI taxonomy): Eukaryota > Metazoa > Mollusca > Cephalopoda > Sepiida > Sepiolidae > Euprymna > Euprymna scolopes. The sequence goes on from NC_136513.1 coordinate 12,741,281, forward strand.
CCCTTATGCCGTAAACTATAGGTCTCACTTTACCTCTTTCGAAATTGACGACTCCTTTCGTCCCAACAGTACCCTGATCGTATCCTCTGCCCGGTTACGTAACTCACTTTACAATAACATTTTCCATTCTCTTTGTTTCATAAAGGAATTTAACCTATCTGTTAATTCTGTAACCCAAATTTCTATTATGTTTTCTTTCTAAGAATGTAAATAGTTTCCATCCTAATTGTATTATTAAATATTTTGACAGAATCAACAATTTAACTGGACATTCCATTTATAACATTCTGTAATTATTTTAACTTATGATTGGAATTCTCAATTCCAAGTATAGCTTCGCAAGTTCGAATGGATTTGTTTCTATTTTTTTAACCATCTTATCTTCTTGGGACATACTCAAAGCTCATTTACTTAAATCTTTGTGGTTGGCTTCTCAAGTTTAAGATATTCCTTTTTTCTTTTACACTGATTCACTTGGACCTCCCTGCCTCGACTCTCAGAACCTGACGAAGATCCAGAAAATAGCAGCCTTAACTTACACCTGTTGCGCACCAATACCTTACTTGCGCACTAAATTCTATCTAATAGCCCGATTTTTGTGATTTTTCTTTTCTCTAGCCAGAGCTTCCAAGATCCAACAGATATATCCCACATTCATGCGTATCTAAAAAAGAAATACAAGGTTATATCTTCTTACGGCCTACGGTATATTTTTTTCTTTTCTCTCACCTTATAAAGTTATATGTGATTAAGCTTCGCCTGTCATAGCCCTTTTGCCATAAGGATTTTCGTATCCTTTCTAACGCCTGAATCTTAAATTATTGTGTTGAGACTTATTCTTCTACTCAAAACCGTTACATGAACCCTGCTTTAGAAGCACACAATATCGCAGTTTCCCATATGTATTTTTTGAATTAGGGGCACCTCTAGTGCTTATCTTCTCCCTACCAAGTTACTCCTCTTGGGAAAATTTTTATGGGATCATAAAAAAAACAAATCGTCCAAAAATATATCTTACTTTCCGCTTATCACATCTGAAAACTCTCTAAATACCCGTTTATGTAATTTATTTTGTCCCATCTCTAAAATTCTAACTGATTTCAAAGCCAACCATTCTTCTTAGTCTTTTTTCTCTCCTAATCATTTTAATTATAATGCATATATCTTATAATGACTTTGAATTCCTGTCGCAAAAAAACATTACATTTACGTACATTTAAGACATTTTGCAATATTAAAACATTTAAAATACGTTACATTATACATTTCAAAGTCAGTTAACACAAAGTAAATTGTCCCTTTTTTCAAAGACAAGCAATTAAAACACACATTAAAAGCTGCAATGTTCAACAGTTTCACATGTCTGCATCTTTCTTTTTGACAATAGCACATTTTCCTTTACCGAACGAAACACAGTCTTAAGTATACAATACTTTTGAATTTTGTTTATTGACATATGTAAACATTCTTCCAGCAAGACATTTTTGATACAAATTTTATGAATGACATACTGACTTACTTTTTCTTTCTCTGTGTTCGTGTGAGTTCATATTTTCAACACAACTTATTAACCGAATTACACAATTATCAAAAACAACATTTTTTGTCTCGTGTAATATATCTGAACATTACAATCTCTTTATTTTTTGTTGTTTAAACTTTCTGCATGTGTGTGTATATTTAAACCATCTTTAAATAAATGAAATGTATGGTGAAAAAATTCGTTTTTTTTCATTCATTATGTATGTTTTCTATTTGCGGCATATCAGACTTTTTTCTAATTTTCTTGTATACTTTTGTTCTGTTGTATGTATGTGTGTTCATGTTTTTCTTTGATACTGCTTTTGTGTGAGTGCTTCTCTTTTTTCCTTCTTAATTCTTGTTTTATTTCGTTTTGCATTTTTTCCATTGTTTTTTTTTTCCTTTTTCACATTCTGCGATCGTCTATGGAATGGAACCTTACGTTGTATACCCGTGCTAACGCCAAGTTCCTGTTTTTCAAACCCACCATTGCTTGAGTGGACTAGTTACGTTCACCAAATTTGAATTATGTTATATACTTTTATTATTAAAAGATGACGTATGTATTTGTATTGTTCTTTGTGAGAGTCTTCCGAGAGATTGGTGTTGAGAAAGAGATGTTCATGGTGTAAGAAGATATAGATAGAGATATTAACATATTGTTAGAGAGGAGATGTGGACATTATCACGTATATATAAAGAGAGAGAGTGTACATATAAATACGCTTTGAGAGGTGCTTCGATATCTAGATAGATAGACTGATAGATTGCCATTTATACTTTTGACAGTTCTGTGAACGGAGGTGTCTCTCTAACATTTATACTCTGACACATATACTTTCTAACACATATTTTAGATGGTGATTTTATCAAGGTTCTTATAACATAAATGGGCAATACCTTTTCTGTTGAATAACAACACGACGACGCAGATACAAAAACACATGATGATACGTTTATTTCTTCTTCGACCGGTCGGACATGATTTTATCCCAGGGATTCAAAGTTATTACATGGTTATTTCTAAACGCCTCTCACTTCTAGAGGGTGCCTTAAATCTAACGGAGGATCGGTCTGAACATCTCTGCTTCTCTCCACTCTGATTCCGATTCTCACTTATCTAACTAAATTCATAACCCATGCCGTCATTGCACGACCGAGCGCGTGTATATGAGACCCATGGTATGAATCCTTCTCTAACCTAATTTTACGTAACTCACTTTACAATAACATTTTCCATTCTATTTGTTTCATAAAGGAATTTAACCTATTTTTTAATTCTGTAACCCAAATTTCTATTATGTTTTCTTTCTTAGAATGTAAATAGTTTCCATTCAAATTGTATTATTGAATATTTTAACAGAATCAACAATTTAACTGGGCATTCCATTTATAACATTCTGTGTTTATTTTAACTTATGATTGGAATTCTCAAGTTCGAATCCTTGACTATCCTATTTCATATTTACATTTAACTGATTCCCTATTTTTATACTTGCACGAAAAAGGGGGCACCCCTTATCATGTAACACTATTTCTACCAGATTTTTACTCAATATTAGAAACAATAGTGGAAACAATACAAGCTAATACGGTATAGGTGCATGCCTGTTACATTAGATACTAGATAGGTCACAACAAACAATTGTCTATGCATCTAGAACACTGCTATCAATCAAAAACTGTAGTCTTAGATAGAGAAAGAGAGTGTGTGTAATATCTATCCATTCTCAAAATGTTATCCTTAATTGCACAGTAGATATTTTACGCTTACCATAAGCCCATTCTGACATTTTAGGTCTAAAAAGAGAAAGCCCCTGCTAACGGGCAACCGTTTGGTAAGATGTAGGAACAAGTTTATGAAATGAAAATTTGAAACCGGAATGTTTGTCGTAAAATATCGCGCATGCAGGTCGGCTGTGTAGGATAATCTCAGCCCAAATAGAACCCTCACCTGGAGGACTCAGTAATCGCTGAATTGTGCATAAATAATGCGGTAAAAACAATGATTCACATGAGAATCTGAGAATTACCAGTAACTCTTCAAGAAATTAAGACTGAATGGCAAATGATGGATTAAAAAAAATCACAAAGCAGAAATTGGAAATTACATGTACTCTGTCTGTGACAACGTTTTGATTTATAGCGAGTGAAATTCATGTGATGTTCTTCGTGTCCGAAGACTACTTCCCTTGAACCTCATTCTCCACTTGTCACGGTCGCGACCGAGGGTCTGCTAACTGCCACTAGGGATCAACATTTCCTTTAGATGTCGTTTGACAGTGTCAGGAAACCTGAGCTTTGGTCTGCCTATTTCTCGTACCCTATCCTCCAGTTGTGAAAACAGTATCTGTTTTGATAGTCGGGATTTCTCCATTCTGTTTACGTGCCCGGCCCATCTCAGGTTTTTTCCGTATGAGGAGGTCATACATGCTTGGGAGGTTGGCTTGTGATAAGATCTCCCTGTTGCTGACAAAGTCACACACCTTGACATTTAAAACCTGCCGGAGGTGTCTTATCATATAGGTGACGAGCTTGTGGGCTACCAGTTTGTACACTGGCCAAGTTTCTGCACCGTATAAGAGTAACGAGAGGACGATGGCAAAATACACCAAGTATTTAGTTTTGAAAGTCAGGTCTTTATTTTCCAGACCTTCGGTTTGAGTTTTCCATAGGATATGGAGGCGTTAGCTATTCTTGTAGATATCTCCTTGTCCATTTTGTTGTAGTTCATGACAGTGGCATTAGGTATTTGAATTTGCTGACATTGTAAAGCTCCTGGTCTTGAATCATAATTGGCTGGCTTGTTGTTGGTGATCCAGGAGATTGTTGGTACATCATTTCGATTTTCTATATGTTAATCTTCAATCCGAAGACCTTGCCCGATCCTACGAAGCGAGTTATCATGTCCTGAGCATCCTCGTGACAATGCGCTACAAATGCGATATCATCAGAAAACATGATAACCCGTACAATTATCTGTGCTGTTCTATTTGCAGATGTGTATGCATTGACATTGAAAAGGTCTGTTCCCGGCCTAGATCGTATAAAACAACCTTATCACAATTTCTAAAGGTATGCAGAAGCACAACTGGCAGGTTGAGTTAGAAAAGGGTTGGAGCGAGGACGCAGCCCTGTCTGACACAATTCTGCACGTCGAACGGATCGGAGAGCTCGCCCTTCAGCTTAACTGTGGTTATCATGGCTGAATGAAGGGATCTGACAAGGCATATGAAATGTGCAGGAAAGCCAAGTTTCAGCAAGACTTCCTAAAGAGTGCTTCAATCCACCGTGTCGAACGCCTTCGTAAAATCTTAAAGGATCATGTACAGCTCCATATTTTGCGCAACACCCTTTTCCTGGATCTGTTTGAGTGAGAAGATTATATCCGCTTTGCCTCTGTTTGCACGGAATCCATATTGTGCCTCAGGTAGCAAGGTTTCAGCGTGCGTTGTAAGCCTGTTCAGGAGAACACGAGTGAACACTTTTCCAGGGACTAAAAGCAGTGATATACTCCTGTAGCTACCGTGCAGCCTGCGATGTCCCTTTTTGAATATGGTCACTGGCTATGCGTCGTTCCAATCTTGAGGGAAGATTGCACTGGTCCAAGCACTCTGTATGAGTGTGCAAAGAGTGCTAAGTAGTTTTTTCCTCCTCGCTTTATGATCTCAGTGTATATGTCGTCAGGCACAGCTAAGTTGCCATCCGGTAACATCAGCACTGCTTTGGAAATTTCATCTGAGTCAGGGCATCTGTCGATCCAGTGCTGTGTCGGGAACTGCTCCAGGTTGAATATTGCTCGCTCGTCAATGTCTGGTGTCTCGTTTAGCAATGTTTGGAAATGCTCAGTCCATCATTTTAGAAGCTTGCATTTGTCAGTGAGGAGAAGGGAATTGTCGCTTGCAAGTAGTGGACCGAGATGGCTCATATTTGGGCCCCAGACTGCTTTCACACTCCTAAAGAAACCCTTCATATCGTTTGTGTCAGGCAGAATCTGTAGTTCAGCAGCCTTAGCCATCCACCAACTGTTCTTAAGTTCCCTACATCTTCTCTGGAGCTTACTGTTTGCCTTAGCGTACTTTGCCTTGATGGATCCAGTGTTCCTGAACAACATAGAACTTCTTGCAGCATTTCTTTGTTTGATGAGTTGCTTGATTTATTCGAAGTTCTCATCGAACCAGTCCTCTTAGCGTTTCCCGACCAGCCCTAGGCACACTTTGGAAATTTCATAAACACTCTCTATGAAGGGCAGCCAATCTGAGTTTACATGTCCGGTTGGTTCAACAAGTCTCTCATTGAGAGCATTCACCAGCTCTTCTCTTACATTTTGATGTTTCAAGCCGTTGACCTTAAGATCCTTAAGGGGTGGTTCTTTATCTGTATTTTGCGTCTCAGTTTGAATCTCGTTTATGTACGGATCATATAGTGGTCAGTGTTGCAATTTGCTCCCCTCATTGCTCTCGTGTCCAGGTTATCTGGGAGGCTACGTTGACGAGTGATGATGAAGTCAATGAGGTGGCAATGTTTAGTTCTAGGGTGCATCCAGGAGTTCCTGTGAACAGGCTTGTGTTTAAAGAAGGTGTTGATGATGCAAAGCTGATGCTCAATGAAAAGTGAAAGGAGGATCTCCCCATTTGAGTTGACTTTCTCGCATCTATATTTCCCTACTGCTCTGGGCCAGGTGATATAATTCTCTGCTACTCTGGCGTTAAAGTCTCCCATGAGTATGATCTTATCCGGTTTTGGTATGGATTCACGTGTATTGTTAACTGACGGTAGAATATATCAATAGTTTCCTGAGAGTTTGTTATATTCGGAGCATATATAGCTATCAAGTTAAACTAACGGTTTTCTGGAAAAGGTGACCTGAGTGTCGTCAGCCTATCGTTTATCGTATTGGGCCTTCTATCAATTTCGTCACGAACTCGTTGTTGATGGTTAGTCCGACACCGGACTCGCTTCTCTCACTAGAGGGTTTGCCAGTCCAGTAAATGGTGTAGCCGGACTCTCTAATGGAGCCGCTCCCTTTGAACCTAACTTCACCCAGAGCAGCAATATCGATGTCATATTTTTCTAATTTGCACGATATAATCACACTTCTTCTTTTTGGTCTTGCCGAAGCAGACCTGTAAAGCATCATTCGTATGTTCCCCGATGCAAACTTGATGTTGAATGTATTGTGGCCTTATTATCATAGGCGACGCCCTGCCAGTGTGAGTTCTTTTTCTGTTTTCGTTTCATGGTTCGTAAAGTATTTGCTGACAAGATAGTTTAAGGATGAAGTGGGTTTTGTCAGTTGCCATTTCATCCCTCTCCTCCACTGGGGTACGCAGACTGGCAAGGAATTCCTAAGACGAGTCGGCAGCTCATTGGTCGCAGTGACTAGCCAGAATGAGTGTTATAAACGTCCTCAAACTGCCTTAACATAGTGTCACAGCTCCTGTTTTTTCTGTCTTGGTTGAGCTTCCCATAGATCTCTGCACTGTTAGCCTGAAGTTCAGTTTCCAGTGGCGTCCACCTGGAGGCCAGCACAGAGTCTTGACTGACAGCTACACTTCCGTACATCTGTCAAGCTTTTGGTTTACAGGTTCCGCAGTGGTGGTGGATGACAGACCAAGAGATGCACTGGATCGCGTTGTGGAACCGATCGCGCGCACACACACACCCACATATACACACACACGCATATGTATATGCGTATACCTGCAAGCAACTATATTCATAAATATGGGTTTATGTCAATATTTGTACATAGGCGTATTCTGGTTGGTGCATGAATACAGATGTGCTTTTCTATGTGGTTATGAAGCGAGAGAGATATCATTCCAAAAGTACGGTAACAGAGAATACTAATGAACTTTAACATGAGTAATCCTTGCACCGGCAGAATGAAATGATTGCATCGTAGCTTAATTTACTGGTCATCTATGAATCAAGATATTAATAATGTAGTTAAATCATTAAAAGCTTGTGCTTTGGCTGCAAAGGCACGACGTGTTTTCCACAATCCTTGCCAAAATCTGGTCTAGGACAAATATAGATTTTGTAAGGCCACTGGATGAATTCTAATACTTGATAGTGGTGGATAGCGTTTCCAAGAAAATAACTGCTGGAAACTCACTACCGAGGTTACCGTTAATTTTTAACAGAAGCTTCTTGCTCGTTTTAGTGTTTCAGATAGTCTGGTTAGTTATAATGCTGCCCAATTTACTTCTTAAGAGTGGCAAGAATTTGGCAAACCATCTCCGCTAAAACGTTTTACAACTCCACACTATAATCCGAGAGGTATCGGCCAAGCAGATCCCTTTGTAGACACCCTAAAAGGCGATAGGAAGATTTATGAATGACCCAAGGAAAAGGCTCTACAGCAGTTTCTTCAAATATGCAGGATTACTGCACAACCTAACACCTCAGCAGGCAAATTACTGGCGGTGGTTATATTTGTCGGTAAAATCAGATAAGTATTTGAAAAGATGTTACTTAAACCAAACACTCATAGGAAAACCTCTACGATACATCTAAAATTACAATCTTGGAGAGAAAGTATAAATGATTCATTTTAAAATAACGTTTCGTTTTGGGAAGTAGGAAAAATAATACAAAATAATCGGGAATTAGATATATATCCCGGGGACAAAATTTTGCATACAAAAACATGTGAACTAGACAGGCAAACGTAATTCTTCATCCACAGCCTATTCCTGGCATATGTTTACAGCCATACAATGTTTACATCATAGTAATTTGTTCTCCTAATTTTGCCACGGAATTACAGTACATCTAATACTTCCCGCAAAAATCTCTGGTTTTGGCGGAGGGAGACAAAAACTTGCTGCTATGGATTTAAAGTATCTAGGAAAGAGTAAAGAGTAACTTGATTTCAAATATTTCTCATATGTTATAACTCCCCTCTTTGGTTTTCATACATCAAGTATATAAGGATTATTTGATACTGAAGGTATTCATAATCTGACCGTATTTCCAAAATAGGGGAGATAATAAATATAAGATATATTTGAAATCAAGTCTCTCCGTGCTCTCATTCTAAACCATTTTATGCCTTAGGTGCTTCTCTTTATCAAGGTCATTGGTGTGTGTGTGAAACACATCCCCATGAGCCATATATATATATATATATATATATATATATATATATACATATATATATATATATATATACATATATATATGTTATCGTTTTTATTGTCTTCTTGTCCATATCCTTCGGCGCATTTTCTTCTCATTGAATAATACCGCCTCCATATCTAAATGTAACTACTGCCTTTGTGTTTACTGCGAATATTTTCTTTCCCACATTCAATCTTTACTCCAGAAGCTATCGTTGTATTCTATTGTATTATTTCCCTATTATTTCCTTTATTTCAGCTGTTATTCTATCAAATTCCGTAATCTCCAGGTAGTTGTGCTATTCTTCTCAAACTTCTTTTATAATTTCTCCATTCAAAAGTGTATTCCTCTACTTTTAACAAGGTTTCCACTGTTTATTTTCAAGGCAACACATTTCTTTATTAAAAATTGGATAACTATGGCATTACTGAACATTTGAACTTACAAGCATATGTCGTTGTTTATTGCATATAAATTTGAGTAATCTATAAATAGTACATGGTTTACTCGATATTCTCCACGATACACACGCACTTACACTTCGTTATATAGACGACAAGGGAACCATATTAAAAACAAACAACAATTCTCGCAAACTCTACCACTTTAAAATCCCTCTCTTTATATAAACTTTCCCAATATCTTCTCTATTTGGTATTAAAACATTTTCCTTGTTTTTTTACCTTTTTCTAAGAAATCTCGGAGATTCGCTTCTATTGCAAACATTTCCATACCTTCTATACCGTAGCTATGTAGAACCAGATCATAAATTTCGAAATATCATTGTAAATTTTTGTACACTCGTTGGAATTAACGGTTTTTGACCGTCTCCTGAGTTATTCACCTAACTACTTTGGGTCTAGACTAAATAACCACTTTTTCTTGAATTGTTGAGGTTCTCCTTTATATTTCTTCACTTTCACACTTTTTAATACAACCATTGTTTGATATTATCTTTTCACATAGTGGCTAGAATTTCTCGGTTTTTCTGGTATCCAATTGTTCTCGCTAATTTGACACAAGCAAATTAACATCATTTCGTATTTCCTTGTCATTTTCTTTTTCTTCTTTTCCAGCCTGGTTAACGTTTTTCTGCTGTTCACTTGTCTTTAATCCGAATTAGTTCGCAATTGAAACACTTCCATTCCATAATCCATATTTTTTTTGTTTTTTAATGGCCTTGAATTTCACATATTTATATTTTCTACTTACACTTTCAAAGTTTGTCTTAGAAGTTTTTAAACCTGATCGCGTCATTTTATTTCCTTCCACCATAATCTCTGTCGATCTATTAAACATCACTTATTCTATCACAGTGTTTTCTAACAAGTCATCACAGGGTTCACCATTATTAACAATTACCGCATTTTTGTTGCTTCTCCATTTGCTGAAATTTAATTATCATTGTCCACTATAATCTCCGTATTTTCCCCACCAGTCAGCACATATTCATCTGCCGTGTAATACCCAATTACGTCTGCGTTTATCTGTCTTTTTGTTCCCTCCTATTTCCGGTTTGATAAATATCGGTTCTTCCGTTTGGTTCTTGTCGGTGGACACACGCGCTATTCTGTTGATGCGAATGTTCCTCGTTCTTTCTTTTATCTCAATATACGCTTTCTATACCTTCGATTAGGCATTCTTTTTTAATTATAAGGATTGCCTCTGAAGATGCACTCCACAATTTTCCTCTTAATCACTTTACTCCATTTCATTTTAGCAGTCTCAGGTCGGTGGCTAGTTTTATCTGCTTTTCCAAAATACACCTATCGGCTGTGCTCCCTTCACTATTAGTCCTAACCCCATTCACACCGTCATTATCAATAATTGGATTTGCCATTACATTCACGAGAAGGTTCGTGAACTTTCGGTTACAAAAGAACAAGCGGTTTGTTTCTTCGAGACCCCATATCTAATGGTTTGAAATCAAAAGCGTCAATCTCCTAAATATTTCGTGTTAACAGACTGTCCAGCCTACGCAGCTAATACGCTGCTACCTACCCAGCTTCCTACGAATTACTGGTTTTAGACGTCAATTATTTCCCTGTGCCATTTCCTCCTATCAGTCACACAAGTATGCTAAGCGACATAAGAACCTCAGGAGTATAGTGAGACATTTAGAGGTTAAACTCTGAGCATGTCCTTGGGCTACTTTTAGTAGAATGTGGGGCCTGCTCTTCTACTACGGCAATACACATTTGAGTCATTTATTATTTTTTTTAAATTATAACTTATAGTAATGCTATACGTAATTATATTATTATTTCATTTTCCCTTATTATTATTTTCATATATTTTATTACTAGCAATATTACTACTGTTATTACCACCAGCACAAATCATCAAAAATACTAATACTATAACCACAATTATAATAAAAAATAATTAAAAAATATGATGGCACGACAAGAAATATGATCATGCATTTTCATATCAGTACAAACTATAAAATTACTTCAACACTTACGAAAAACAATGAAAAAAAAACATAAAACTCCTGAATAAAGTCGATTTAAAACCAACGTGCAAACCTAGTACATTTTACCATTGTGGAAAATTTCAAAATTATTTTAACGCTTACCAATCCAATGACACAGTCAACTACAATACAAACGAAATAAAAGTAAAATTCTTAAGTAAATTCAGTTGAAATCCACGAGGTTATGCCGCACATTTTTGTATCGGTAAAAACTTCCGAATTATTTCAACTCCCACAAAACAACAACACCGTTAATTGTTGTATCGTTAACTTATTCTCGTCATTATTCACTTAACAAAAGTTTTCAAAAAGGCTCTCAAAAGCGACCGTTTACTGATGAAACGTTTGATACTTCATGGAGTTTGAGTAAAAAATCCATTAGAAGTTTACCAGTTCCTTACACATTTCTCGATAATCACCGTAGGAAACGTAACATCATTTTAACTGCGATTGTTTCTTTTTTAATTGTTTGTGTCGGTAATCGATATTCCTTGTGTATTGAATTGTAAAAAAAAAACTCTTCTATGCCACAGAACACTCCTCATGTTTCTAGAGGAGGACTGACTTAGTCCCACCCTGCTAGGTCTACCCGGACTCTCCTCACCTCTCGTGTGTAAAGCCATCGATGTCGCCTCTTCTTTTCTACGGGGTGAGTATAGTGTTACATATAAAGGGTCTCCCCTTTCCATCAAAATAAAAGAATATTAGATAAGTGAAAATGAGATTAAGATGAACCTAGGATCGAACCCTGTAGGCAAAGTTTAGAAATGGAATGTTAGAAATGAGGTCTATTGTTAATTCTTTTAGAAATCTGAATATTAAATATGTCAGTAAAAGAATCAACAATGAAAATTAAATTATATTGTTTAACATTGATAAAATTAGAATTAAGGATTGTTTTGTTTGTCAAATGTGTGTTGGACAAACCTATGTAAAGTCATATAAAATAGTCACGTTTGAAAACACAATTCTGACGTCATAGAAAAAGGGCATTTCTCCATATAGGGTATTATGGGTTCTGATTTTAATTAGTCAGCCACAGCCAGAGGAGTCAGTCAGAGAGCTGACCAGCCAAGAGTTGACTGACTATGAAAGTCCCCTTAGAGGCGAAGGGTAGAAGACTAACAATGTAGATACAAGTGGAATCCCTGATGTCATGGACCAGCCGATCAGATGAATGCAGATGTCATTAGTATGTTGTAACTGTTGGCTTGTGTCATGCTTCATGCCGAATGAAAGGTAATTGTGTTCATCATCTTATAATGAACGTTGTGTTACCCTTGGATGATTATGTATCTTCCCTCCTCTGTGTTAAGAACTGTTTCATACATCACTCAATCCGTATTTATATGAAACCTTCAAGTAGTGTCACAGTCGTCGGCGTGATTATGTAATATATATATATATATATATATATATATATATATATATATATATATATATATATATATATATTGCAATTAAGAAAGGGAGACTTTTATGATTCATGATTAAAAGTAAATTTGTATATATACAAATATATATATATATATATATATCTTCTCTCAAAAAAGGTGGGAATGAAGGGGTAGCAGGAGAGGAAAGAAAAAAAATTGGGGAGCCAGCTGACCGGTTTCGACCCTCGCTTCTCGAAGCTGTATCGAGGGAATTATTTTAAAATAAAGAATGAAAGCGATTAAAATAGCGTTTTATTAAATTTACAGGGGGGGGGGAGTGGAAAAACGATTACAATAAAACGGCGTTATGGACGAATACCCTAGAGATTAATCACGTTCAACCCCAGGAGGCATTCCCTTTGTTTGCAAAGAGAAGGTTTTCTGCGTCGAACGTGAATGGTCCCCAAGATCTTGAGATGGTATAATGAATGAGCACGACTAATAATGGTAAAAGAGTCCGTGCTAAAGTTTGCTGCACAAGACGGGTTTTTAAGCAAATGATCAGTAATTGAAGACCCGTATGTGTTGGTAACGACATCAGTTGCCCGGTAGGTCCCATTCCTAATTTTACTGGGCACATGTTGTTGAATTCTTCCATCTAATGTTAATGCCGTTCGACCCAAGTAGCTGGCACCGCAACCACATTTAAAATTGTAAATAACATTACTTTTATGGTGGGGGGTAAAACGTCTTTTCGAGAAGATGGAAATAAAGTTCTCGTACAGAAAACAACACGCACATTGGCAGCAAAATAACATCCATGAACTGCTGAACTTATCTGTTTGGCAAAGTTCTCACTTACTCTAGTTTTTAGTTTAGGCTAGTCAATCGAAAAGAGGAGAGGACTTTCCAAAATATAGACAAAAAAGCAACCTCACTATGTAGAATAGTTCCCAGCTGAGAGTAAAGAAATGAAAGTTTTTGGACAATTTTTCGATATTTTTTGTCCGGAGGGTCAAGATTAAAAACGATACTGATCTCCTGAAAATCCGTCGCCTCGGTCGAAAGTATTATGCAGACATGCACACATACATACATACATACATACATACACACATACACACATACATACATACATACATACATGCACTTACACAGATAGGTGGGATTTATGTAATAGACTAGCGTGAGTGTTTAGAGGTGTGTGTTGAGTAAAATAAACGTGATAGTACGAAGGCAGGCTTAACCCGTACGGCGAAGGAAGAATAGAACGTAAATAAACGCGACCAACAATCGCTAAAGAGGAAGTAACGTTGTTTTAAATTCATGCTAGCAAATCGAAAAGAGAGAAGGACTTTCGAAAATATCTGTCAATAAAACGACCCTCTCTATGTAGAAAAGTTTCCCGTTGAAGGTGAAGTAATAAATTGTTTTTAGCCAATTTTTCCGATATTTGTCGTCTGAAGGGCCACTTCAAAACGATACTGATCTCCTGAAAATCAGTCGCCCTGCTCGAAAGTTTTGGGCAGACATACACATGATGATGATTGCAACGTCTTATCAGACGAGTGCCACTCCCTCAGTTATTTAAATTCCATGAGCCCAAATGTCTGAGGGAGTATCTATACAAATATGATGTTACAGAGTCTTAGCTTTGTACGACAACTAAGTCTCTCTCTCTCTCTCTCGGTTCAAAATGTTGAGATCCAGCAACAAGCAAGAGCAAGATAGCCAACAACAAATTAAACTGCAGACACAGCTTAATGCGGGTACTGGTCTTCCGCTTTATGTTTTTTTTAATCAGAGATTTGCTTCTCCTAGAAAGGTTGCCTTCACTATGGCTTACCGGAGCCCTCTCTACTCCAATACACATATACACATACACACATACATACATACATACATACATACATACATACATGCGTGCATACATACATTTAAACAGACAGATAAGTGTTATATTATAGATGATATTATATCATTACTACTATTTTTGCTACTCCTAGGATGGTTTCTACTACTACTACTACTACTACTACTACTACTACCAATAATAATAATAATAATAATAATAATAATAATAAGTATAATAATAAAAATATTGATAATAGAAATGACGCAACGGACGTAAAGCTAAAACATAAAGGGCATCGCATTAACTAAGAAAAATAAAACTGCAAACATGCAAGTTAACTATCCTCTTTCCCTTAAATATTAAAAAAAATATTATGTGGCGAGTGGAACAACATAAAATAGTCGAGAAGTATCAAAGGAGAGAGAAAAATCTATGGGTAAAAAGCAGTAAATACACTTGTTGCTATTAAACTTGTTATTAGGACAAAGATGGCTATTAGCAAAATTTCGAAGAAAAGTATCTGTTGCGATAGCACACAATATTTTGTAAAGACCACAAGGTCAGATTACCAAAAGTCTAAAAATAGTGTTTTTTTTTACCAAGATCTCCACCTCTTGTTGGCATTATGCGCTCTGGTGAACAGGGGTGAGCACACTCCTAGTTCGTATGAAAGAATATATAATATTTTTTAAATAAATAAATAAATAAATATTATTATTATTATTATTATTATTATTATTATTATTATTAACAATAATAATAATAATAATAATAATAATAATAATAATAATAATAATAATAAATACTTGTTGTAATGCAGCTTCCAGGGAATACCACAGGTTGTTTTCAAGGAGACATCTTTTAATACATGCGTGAAAGATCCTTATAATTTCATAATAATAATTACGCATTATTTTATAAATAATGAAAAAAGAAATGGGGATTAATGTCTTTAGACCTAAGAGCAATGAAGCAGTAGATATAGGAATATGATTACGTGTAATGAAAACATTTGGACGTAATTCGATTTAATCAAACGTTTAATGTGAGAATTACATTATAAGTAAGGTTGGCTAAAGATCAAGTATATAGTTTAAATAGGTTTAAGTATGGGAGATACACATTGATAAAACTTCATCATCACTATTATTGGAATGCTGCCAGCTACACTTATTTTACTGGAACCAAGAATTTTGGCAACATCACGTTTATACATAATTATGTCTCATAGCAAGTTTTCAGATACAGTAGGAAATAAAGGGTGGTTGGCGGCCTTGATCGCATAGGGTGGAATTAGCTGCAGGTATATGGAAAAGAGTTTGCCGTTGTGCGATACTGATTAAATTGCCCTAGATCCATTAATGATGATTATGGTATCTAACAGTCTTCTATTCAGGATCCTGCTTGTTATTTGCAAGAAACTGGTTGAAGCCAAGCCTTTACTCAACTAATTTGGACTTGGCGGACTGCGTCTACAAATCTCTCGCGTGTTTTATTACTCTTTTATAGTGATTTCTGATAGACCTGAAGGCGGCTTTACTCTCAGTAAAACTATTAAGGTTGGTGATTTCTGTGTGTAATGGCAGCAACACATTATGGTGAGAACCACGGATTTTGATAGAATTTTTGAAAGTGTATGAAGCGGTCTATATCTACAATTAACTATTCCGTCAAGTCTTATGCTATAGAGAATATGGAATGCATAAGTAGCTCTGAGATAACTGTACGGAAGTTATCGCGGTCACTAATAGAGTATTGATATACTGTACGATGTAGAGGTACGTCTGAGGACGTATTACATTTATATTTTATTCTAACTGACACTCTCCTGTGGTCGAAAGACCCCAGTTGACACAGAACGGAGGATGAACATAGCTTAAGACAAGTTATGAGAAAAAGGTCTAAGTGACGTTCATGCTGACCGTCAGTCTCGGGCACACTGGTGGGTTCGTTAACAATCTGAGTAAGATTTTTAGCAATAGGTAATCGTGACAGAACCTCCACTCAACAGGCGTTTTGTTTTACTGGGCAACCATTGCTCATTGTGAACATTGCATTCCTCACAGACATGAATGCAAGCTGGTAGATGAACAGACAGAATGTGGTCTATTTCTCAAATATGCTCTTAAACACAGTAACTCCATTGTTGTGAGGGCGAGAAAATGCAATTATAAACCAAGTTGTGTGAACCAGCACAACTCGGAAGCATATATAGGGTAATTTAATGTTTTTCCCGAGATGTTGCATACCACGCGGAAAGCCATCACTTATGTAGGCACATATTCTATGTCTATTGCGATCTTAAGGTAAACTTTTGGTGCTATGTAAGAGTATCCATTAATCTAGGAAAATAGTCGGCCCAATGCCAGTTTCGCTTAGGAATGATATATCTGGTCTCGCCTCCAGTAATTGGGGTTTAACCTCTTAAAAGTAAGAACGTAGACCTCTGATGTTAGAGATGAAAACATGAAAGTTGGGATGTAGGTTTAAAGTTGAAAGTCTGAATTGATTCGTATATACATCTATTTCTCTTCCATTTGTCAGAAAAATAACTCATTCTAATTGAGATCTCAGAGACAAATTAGAAGTGAGACTTACGGGGCTTTCGATAACGCATCCACAATGCATTGCCTACTCTCATTCAAAAACAACAATAAAAAAATAATACGTATTCTACTAATATAAGTTTAAGGCACATTTTATGGGGCAAATATCATGGTTTCTTTCCCTCTCATTTACTGAAATAAAATAGACCTCACTCAGCAAATTTAACGGATGTAAATTTTATGGAAACTAGACTGTTTTTCTCCGGTCATTTTTGACTGGAGTTATATAAAAATTATCTAAGCCTTCTGCAAACATATTCGACGGTTTGCGTCGTTTTATTAATATGCTTATTTGAAAAAAATTATCTTCGACATTTTATGTTTTTTTTTACAAAATAAAAGAAGAGAAAGAAAAAAGCGCGTGGGCATACATTGGTTCAAAATTACAGAATGCATTTATTGGCCCCCCGACAAATGGAGGGTGGACCTGAAAATTCATCCTTTCCGTTCGTCTGCGTCTGTGCGTACTTTTCTCAATAACTAAGCCTTTGAATTTTGTGAAATTTTGCACAAACATTAAACATGACATGAGTAAAACAAGTAACAGACAAACTGCGGTTGCCCCCATAGGGTTCCGTTTCGGGTTAAAATGGCTAAAGTTGAGACTTTTGCGGTTATTAAAAAATTATTGCCTTGGATTTTTATATAAATTTCTGAAATTTTGGCTCTTTTAAGGCTAATAAAAACACTCCATTTTTGGGACTATTTTGCCATATTTGCCCAACATTATGTGGGTATGTCTCTGTTACGGTTTTTCAAGGTGCTGAAATAAAATTATATATGTTAATACCTTGGGGACTTTTGGTGCTGAATAGGGTGTGGTAAATGATGAAGAGTTTTATTTTTGCATGGCCCAGAACTCAAATTTACATATGATAAGGCCAAAAACTGCACTATTTATTCATTTTTATCATGATTTGACGTCCACCTGGGGATTTTTAGGGATAAATGTGGAAGGGGGCAAATGCTGAACTTTTATTTTTTTTTTAACATTTTCTGCCTTATTCACTTTGCACTCACGGGAGATCATGCAATACCCGCAAACTAACAACAACGAATGCATAATAAATTATAACAGAAGTATCACACATTTAATAAAACTCAATCAAATTAAAAATATAAATAAAAAACTGTAACCAATATAATGAATATTAATATTTTTTAGCTAATAAAAATAATAAGTATTACAAATTTATAATTTATCGATTAAAAGCGTCCGTATTCAGTAAATAGATATTAATGATTGTCTTAGACGTACACACCTCTGCGTTCAACAAGATTAAATAAAAAAAAGTAGTTATGCGTCATCGTTCGACAGTTATATTATTGTCTCGTTTTAATGGGATACTACGTGAACGTAGGAGCAAAGAATAGCTTTTCGGAATGCTATACTATATGTTAAATCAACATGTGAGATCAAATTAATACATTCTTTTACCAGTAAAACTATTATACAATTAATAAAACGAAACTACACAAAAAATATAAATTACAAACTGAAAATAATATTATTTATATTAATGTTTGCTCTAAGAAAAAAACAATCGCGAATCAACAAAATATCTGCTAAAAGCATTCATCTGCCATACATAATTATGACGGATAGTCTTAGCTTGATACAGCACTGCGTTCATAAGATTTTTTTAATCGCCTTTATGTGCCATCGATCGGCAGTTGGGCAAGCGTGTATTTTTAATTGGATACGAGGTGCATGATGGAGCCAAGAATAGATTGTCGGGGTGGTTATGCTATATCAGAAAACAGCATGCGAGATAAAATAAGTACAGCAAAACAATTACAGGTTTAATAAAGCAAACTCCAATAAATAACTTGAATAAAAAATTGAAATTAATATAATTAATTTGTATCTCATCAATAAAAAATATGTATCTCAAATGAACAATTTATCCGCTAAGAACATCTATCTACAAGGCATAACTATTAAGATGCCCTTTAACTTGATACAGCTCTGTGTTCAACAAGATTTAAAAAAAAATAACTTCATAACGTGTCTGCGGTCGCAGTAAGATTAGTGTTTCATTTCAAATGATTAATTCGTTAAAGATGGAGCGGATAATTTTATTATTGGATCTCTTGATGATTTATTTTATACCAACGTGTGAGATAAAATGAGTAATATACTTGGACCAGAAAAAAAAACAACAATAATACGCTTAATAAAAACAATCCAAAAATATAAGTTAAAAACTGAAATCTATATTTAATAATAATGTTTGAATCTAAAAAAATGAATTTAACAAAGTTAAAACTTATTTGCTATTATCATCCATCTTCGATGCATAACTCTTAAGAATTGTCTTAGTATAGTTCTGTGTCCAATAAGGTGTTTTTAGCAAGTCGTAATGTTCAGTTCTTCTGCAGTTGGACTAGTGTGGCGGTTACAATAATTACGAGGTGCAGAAGGGGGTGCGGAGAATATAATTTTCGGATCTGTTTCTGCTATATTTTAAATCAACATGCGAAATAAGAAGGTTACATTCTTGGACCAGAAAAATATCCGTTTAATTGTTCGGCAGTTGAAGTAGTCTGTCGTTTTAAGGAAGACAAGTAA
Organism: Euprymna scolopes; assembly: GCF_053919585.1. Classification (NCBI taxonomy): domain Eukaryota; kingdom Metazoa; phylum Mollusca; class Cephalopoda; order Sepiida; family Sepiolidae; genus Euprymna; species Euprymna scolopes. The sequence goes on from NC_136513.1 coordinate 12,760,818, forward strand.
TAGAGGAGGAACGGGGAATATAATTATCGGACCATTATATGTATATTTCAAATTAGCATGGATGATAGGCCGAGTATATTTTCAGACCAGAAAAAAAAAAACTATTATACATTTAAAGAAAATAAACATCGCAGATTCATGACTTTTCAGATAACGGCCTCCATCTTCAATAACTATTTTATAGGGTCCTCTTAGCTAAATATTGCTTAGCGTTCAACAATATATATTTTAAAAATATTGTAACGTGCACTCGTTCGGCAGTTAGATTAGTGCGCCATTTTAAAGTCATACGAGGTTCACGACAAAACGGAGAATAAATTGCCGGAGTTTTATTCTGTACTTTTTATCGGCATGCCAGATAAAACGACTACATTCTTGAATTAATAACTTCTATACATAAAAGAAAACACAATCAATAAAGAAATACAAATGATAACTGAAATCAATATAATAAATGTAACCATTTGCGTCTAATAAAAAGAAAATAAATATGCACCGTATCTGCAAAAAGCATTTATCTTCAATAGATAAATATTAAGGACCGTCTTAGTTTGATAACGCTCTGCATTAAACAAGATTATAAAAGAAACCGTTGTAACGATTCATCGTTCGGCAGTTAAATTCGTGCGTCGTATTTAAGGCATACGAGGTTCATAGGGATCGAGGAATGGATTTGTCTGATCTATTATCCTCTATGTGTTACGACATGAGAAATAAAATGAATACATTCTTGAGTCATAAAAACTATTATACATTAAGTAAAATACAACTAAATAAAAAATAAATTAAAACTGCTATAAATATAATTAATATTTACATTTGCTGCTAATAAAAAAGAAAATCAATATCGCATTTTTACAACTAATCACTAAAACATTTATCTTACATAACATATTTATTAAGGATCGTCTAAGCTTGATACGGCTCTGTGTTCAATGAAATTTAAAAAAAACTTGTAATAGTATATATAGCTATATGATATGTATATGTCGTAAGTACATATTTTTATAATTTCAAAGTATATTTTCTAGCGTTTTATACTTGTGTAATTGGTACTAAAACTGTATGATTTTTATGAGTTTTACAATAATTTAATGTAAAAATATACCGCTTTCTAATATAAAGTATTTATCAATCTTATATACTGAACCAGAAGTAAAAGTACTTATATTAAACAATGTAAAGGTTGTACTTTTTGCGACAATAATACGAAACTGACAGAAAATAACTAATTGTGACAAGCCTTTAGTAGTTGCCTTTTCTCATATCATAATCCACCAGCATACATAGTATCTAATACTATTATATTTATTTTATATATGTGAGCAAATCAAAGTTGATTGATCTTAGATAACAGAGTTTATATGTTGAGTAGTTGAAGTAATGTTTATTCTGTATATGTTGCAATTAAGTGGCAGCTCCATGAATAGCAGAGTGCGATACTTCGATGGAAAACAATTTACACGCCTAATAAATTACACTTTGTTTATATTTTCTATAGAAATTAGGGAATGCTTGTTTCTGATATTTTCTGAAAGTATCTCCAAAAAAGCATGAGATACTTCACGTTAAAAGCTGCTGCAATAATGATGATGATGATGATGATGATAATCATAATAATAATAATATTTTATTTATTTATTTATTTATTTATTTATTTATTTATTGCGGACTATTTATTTT
>NC_136513.1:12765000-12835000 GCF_053919585.1 Euprymna scolopes
TACATGTATATATATGTATATATATATATATATATATATATATATATATATATATATATATACATATATGCATGTCTATGACAGAAGAAAGTTCGTTTTAACACAAGACTTCTCCTGTCATTTTCATCAGGACTGAACGATGGCATTTTGATTTTTAGAAAAAGAAAGCAGGTTAATAAATTTAAATAAGGTGGAGATGGCTGTTTTACAATATGGGCATGAAGAAAGAAAGGAAGAACAGAAAAAAAGCATGTCACACGCATAACTTAGATACTGAGAGTAAAATGGAGAGTAGAAAACGCATTGTGAATGCGTTATCGGCAGCTCCTGTTACTCTCGCTTCTTCTTATTTGTCCCTCAGTCCTCATTTTAATGAGTGCTTTTTCTGACAAAGGGAGAAGAAATAGCTGTTTTCTAGGTTTGCCGTATTTTGCGCGAAGAGTTGGCAGAGATGGCGGAAATTTTCTGTTTCTATGTCTATCCTTGTAGCCATATAACAAGTAAGGGTGCTGGAGGTAAACGTTTTGTCTGGGCTTACGGTATCCGCCTGATAGTCAGGGACCCGAACCTTGGATTAACCACTAGAGAGGCTGTCCTATCAGCAGGTGCAAAGTACTGGGGCTGCTGTATTGTTATTTGGTGAATAGATTCTGGACCATGCAGTAGCTTCTGGTGGGGCCTCTCGATGCCATACTAGTGGGTAATTGTTACGGCTTTACCTTATCATTAGCTACAAAAAAAATTAATCATTTCTTTGTCTCTCATAGTTTCCCCTCTCTGTCCTGCTCTAAGTACATCTGACGACTTAGTCCACAAATTCCAAAATTTCATAATGACAGGTTTCGAGAAACTATACACGATTAAACCCGGTTCTCCAACTTTCAACGTAGATCCCTACTACCATGTCTTCTTCTCCAATATCAGGGGTTTACGTTCTAACCTTCCAGAGGTTGAAACCCAATTACAGGAGACTAAGTCAGACCTTTTATTTTTAAGTGAAACTAGCATTGGACAGGCTATTTCCCTAGAAGAATTCGCAATTAAAGGATACTCTAACTTAACTTCTAAATCTGACCCCCAAGATCGCCATAGCTTTCCATGTGGTAGGGACATCTCCAGGGAAGATCCTAACTTACACTATATGTGCTTCCGGGTTGCTTAAGCTCATACTACTGCATTTATATTTACTCTCTATCGCCCCCACAACAGCGGAGTTAATATCTTTCAAAGCATATCTGAGAAAATTGGCCAAGTCCTATCTGTTTATCCTTCAGCTAACATTCACGTATGTGGAGACTTCAATGTTCACAGCCTCGAATGGTTGACTCACTAAAACAAGACCGATGATGAGGGGAGGTTCTGTCATGATTTCTCTATTGCCTATGACCTCACTCAGATTATTCAGGAACCCACCCGTGTGCCCGACAATGACGGCTAGTATGCGAGCCTACTAGACCTTTTTCTCACAACTTGCCCTGAACTATGTTCAGTTTCTGTTCTGTCGCCTCTTGGATCTTCCGACCACTCTGTTGTATCAATTAAGATAAAAATAAAATGTAATATGTCCCCAGACGTACCTCTCCATCGTACAGTATATCGATACACTAAGGCTGACTGGGATAGCTTCCGTACATTTATATCTGACCTACCTCTGCATTCCATGTTTAAAAAGGATTTGTCCTCTATAGTATTAGACATGACGGAATGGTTAATTGTAGGTATTGACCGTTTCATACCCTCGCAAAAGTTTGAGCAAAAACCTAATGGTTCTCTCCAGAATGTGTTGCAGCCATTGCGCACAGAATTACTTTTTCCACTGCTTCCAACGTAATAGATGTATGGAAACTAAAGCCGCTTTCAGGACTGCCAGCAACCATTGTAAGAAAGTAATAAAGAAAGCAAGAGAGTTGTATGCTCAATCTGTTAAGTCATAAGTAGTTGAGCAGCGGCTTGGTTCCCACCAGTTTTGGCAAATAGCAAACAGAATTCTGAACAGAAGCGTGTGCTCCATCCCAACTATTATTAATGGGCCTGAGGTAATCTCGTCAGCATCAGACAAAGCCAAACTTTTTGTCAAGAACTTTGCAGCTTATTCTACCCTTTGCGACCAAGGCCGCCAACCCTCAATATTTCCTCCTGTATCAGAAAACACGCTATGTGATATACGTATATCCGTACGTGATGTTGCCAAGCTAATCCAAAAATCTTGATTCCAGTAAAGCAACTGGCCCTGACGGTATTCCAATTATAGTACTAAAAAAAAACTCAACCTGAACTAGCGGCCATACTTACAAAACTGTTTAAACGTTGTCTTAAGGAGAATAGTTTCCCATCTCCCTGGCAAATTTCATCAGTATGACCTGTATTTAAGAATTTAGGTGATCGCTCATCCCCCTCTCAGTACAGGCCAATAAGTCTCCTGTGCGTCATGAGTAAGTTGTTGGAATCTGTGTCAAATACAGAAGTAATCAACCATCTCAACAAAAATAACCTTCTTAGTGACACAATATGGTTTCCGTTCTACTAGATCTACATCAGATGTCCTTACAGTTATATCTCAAAGGATAAGCAAATCTCTCGACGGAAGCAACCTTTCTAGGGCAGTTGCTCTTGACATATCTAAGGCCTTTGATAGGGTATGGCATGAAGGTTTACTTTATAAGATCTCTAGCTATGGTATAGCTGGAAATGTCTTCTCAATTATTAAATCATTTCTCTCTGATAGGTTCATAAGAGTAGTTGAGGGGCAAAAATCAGAAGCTCACAGTATTAATGCCGGTGTCCCTCAGGGATCCATCCTGGGCCCAACTCTTTTCCTGATCTACATTAATGATCTTCCAAATCATATCCTTACATCATTTGTAGACATTTATGCTGACGACACTACCATGGTAGCACATCTAAGACAGTAAACGACCAAGTTCTCTCCAATTCTCTCTCCTCTGATCTTGAGCACGTAGTACAATGGAGAAAGGAGTGGCTGGTTTCTTTTAATGCATCTAAAATCAAGCTTCTCTCTTTACATCATCAACGTTCTGATCCACATCTGGCATCAATTGAAATGAATGTCTCTTGTCTTCAGGAGGCCTCAAGTTTTGACAAGCTTCTGGGCTTGACCTTTACTCCTGATCTTTAATGGAACACGTACATCAAATCTGTTGCCAAGGCCGCTGGAAAAATGGTGGGATCTTTCTATCGATCCGGTAAATATCTCACAGCTATCTATATAAGAGCCAGGTATGTCCAAGGATGGAATATTGTTGCCACATCTGGGCAGGGGCTTCTAGAAAAGACTTGTCCTGCCTTGATAGAGTTCAAAATAGACTTCCTAGCCTCGTAGGAGATGTCCTTTTCTCTTCCTTGCAACCTATATCTCACAGAAGAGATGTTGCGAGTTTGTCTCTGATGTATCGTTATTTTCATGGAAGGTGTTCAACTAAGCTTCAATTTATGGTGCCCCCTCGCCAAACTTTCACAAGAAACACTCGTCTTGCTGTAAACATTATCAATAATTCCCCCCACCCTTTATCTGTGCTTAAACATAAACGTAGATTCTATGAACAAAGCTTCTTTCTTAGAACTGCACGCCTGTGGAATTGTCTTCCGTTTTCCTGCTTTCCGGCTGACGACAATATGGTCGTGTTCAGGTCTAACGTAAATAAGTTCTTGATGAGCCGTTCCGTATAAGTTATCAAATTTACTAAATTTTCATTACTAATGATTACTATATTGTCCAATGTCTACTGTACACTCTTCAACCCATATCCTATAGTGACCTCTTAGCCTTGATAAGTAATGATGCTTATGTAAAAAAAAGACAAAAAGAAGCGCCTTTAGTTTTGTGATTGAGTCCGTCTCCCATTTATTTTAGCTCTTAAAAATCCTCCAGGATTTCCTTCCGCAAAAAAAAGAGTTATGTTAATTCTTTGCTTAATTCCTACGGTACCTATTTTAGAGATCACCGCATACCCAAAGGACCTCGACTCACATTTTTTTGTCCGTAGACTGCTAACTCCATCTAAAGTAGTGTATTTCCTGTTATTTGCAATAGCCGGAAAATAGCGAGCACTTCAACAACTAGAGTAAGTTGGGAGGGCCGTCACTAACACAACATAGTTAGAATTTAGTTTAGTTTATCTCTTTTTCTTACTGTTATTTTTCTTTATTTTGATAATTTTAAGGCTTGCATACATCCCACCCCCATCATTCGCCTGTTTCCTTCTTCGGTTTTCATGTATATTATGCTAGTATATAGATGGTTTGATATTTTCTTAATAAAAAATTGCGTTTCTTGTTTGTGTAAATAAAATTGTTTATCACTTTTCCTAAATAAAATTTGGAAACACGTTCATTCATGTGGGTATATTTTTAATAGCTTAGGGCCACAAAGTGAATAAGGTATTATGCTGAGTGATAAACAAGCTAGGGAATAAACAAATTAGATTGCCCCCGACTCGCTTTTCCCCATCCCCTTTTGTGGCGTCATGCCGCTTTGCTTAGGGACTCCTGCCATTGATCATAGATATCTTGAATTAAGTGCAATTTAAAAAATATGGGATTCTTGGCAATAAAATTTCTGCTTAAAAAATAAATAAATGAAAATATTTTTTTAATACGAATATCAATACAAACAAAAAAAATAATTCATAGGAGTATAGATGATTTGGTGTTTAAGTATATCTATGTTGTAATAAGGAAGTAAAATTAAATAATAGCCTATTTTTCAGATATTTTCCACTATATTTCTATAGTATTAATTGTGTAAATTATCACAGCGATTGTTAAAAAAGCTTCCAACTGGAAAAATAGTTAAAACAAGAAATTACCCAATATTAGATTGCAGAATAATCGTATAATTATACGAGCCAATAAAAATCATAATAAAAATGTCACTAATTCATGTTTGGCCTTGTTCATTTCAATCTCCAGATCTAAAAATAGAAGACCTCCTGTTGCTTTATATGAAGGCAATATACCTTCTACCGTAGCAGAAATTTTCTCCTGATCCAACACTTTATTATATTCGAGTCGCACAAATGATCTTACTTGATACTGTTATTAGATCTAACTAGCAGAGCACAACACAGTTTAGGACAACACAGTTTTCTAAAAATATCATTTCTCTTACGTACAGAACATTTTCTTAAAATAGACATTGTTGGGCTATATTTATCTATCCATATTTTACTAATCATTAGTTGTTGTGACTTGTCTTGTACTGCATAACTACTGGTACGCTGGAGATAGATTAAATAATGTTTGGAGCCAGGTAATGTGTATATGTTAATATGGACTTATAACTAATGGTCAATTATTGTATATACGTTTTGTTTTCAATCTATTAATACAATCTTACAAAAAATGAAATAGTTCTAAAATCTTAAATATTTTTCAAAAGCGTCGATAATACACTCATTCGAAAAAAAATATTTACGGACCAGAAGAAGTCGCACACAAAACACTTTCGTGGAAAATAAAAATGTTTTTAAATGCCTGGTAAAAACTGAGCTTACAAGAATAATAAGTTACATATTAAGAAAATTCCTTCAAGTTTAAGATTAAATGTAAAAATTTTTACTGCCAAGATGACCTGATTAAATGACGTTCCAGAAACTTAAACAAATAATTACGAATGTGTTTGTTGAGTAATACCTGCTATTTAATACTCGATGGGAATCCCTAGACTAACACAAAGATTCAGAAAGAATACACATCGTGTCCTGGTTCAGATAATAAATCTAGAAATGCCCTCTTTAACAAAATGCCTTTCGTAATGGTTCAATATCTAATATTCATGCAATGTTTAATATCGGACATAGAAAAAATCAATGAAAGCGATTATATAAATAGCGATGCAGCAACGTCTAATTATTACTATACGGTATTTTATCGAATAATCACAAAATATTCTAAACATGAGAGGAAAAACGCAAAGATCGAAAAAACAACTTATATAGCACTTTTTTTACGCATTGACAAAAAATACAAGACACAACATTTTATTTTACTATCCATTCGTGTTGGAAAACACATTTCCAGTTGGGTAAAGCAAATATCCGTACACAGGAAATGTTGTATGTATATAAACGCTTAACTGAAATAAAATTCAATATATTTATGTATAAAGATATATGCTACTAAAAATATAATGATAAACCTTATATATTCTTATTCGAATAGAACTTAATGCATTATTTTTAATTTAACGTATGAAAAAGTATTCGAGCAAATCAATTTTGACGAATATTTAAGGATAGTATATTGTTCAAGTAATGTTATCAGAAACTATAGTTTACGTTATTAGCCACTATCAAATCATTGTGGCGTCAAGATGATTTTAATAACGCGTAAATGTAAAATGTTGACTATTTCACAAAAACAACTAATTTTGTTTCTTTCGAAAGCTGGGAACAGTTACATAATTGTTTTTTAGCAACCTGTCTTATCTTTTCATTACAGTTGTGTCGCGTATTGCGCTGTTTAAGAATTCAAACACCGTTTAAAACCGAAGACGAACAGGTGCTCCGAGGAAGATTTATCCAAGATCAGCATAGATATTACGACACCAGATAAAAAAAATCAACAGGTTACTTGCGAAGGGCTGTAGAAACACATGAGTTCATCTGTGATAACATAACTAAGTGTATAATAAGTACAGAACTATAGCGAAACAATCATAACTCATACACCACAAGAAAGAGTCCACTCTACTTGAAACAACACAGAGATGGTCAGTAAAAATTCGCTACAGAGCATAAGGAAAAAGCTCTATAGACAGATGAAACTAAAATAATTGTTGGCCATACTTTTCGAAACCCTGTGTTGAGGGAAGACGGAGAAACATACAACCAAAGAACACGATGCTAACTGTTAAGTATCATCATATGGTATTGGTTTTCTACAAAATGCTTTGGTCTAATATCAATAATACACGATAAAATGAACGCTGAAAGCTACAGTTACGAGTAACTTCAAAACAATTTAATGACTTCTGTTTACAAGCTTCGCCTATATTCTGATTGGAATTGTCAACCAGATAATGATTCTTAGCATACCGCTAGATCTGGATTGAACATTCAAACTGAGAAAGAAGCCCCCAAAATATCAAGAATTTTCCAAAAAGAATGAGAAACATATCGATCAATCTGTGCAAATCATTAGTTAAGAAGAAGAGATATAGACTAATTGCTATAGAACTCAATGAAGGGGTTTACTAAGGGATTAAATTAAATTAATAAGCTTTTTTATGTTTTTTACGAATGCATTTTACCTCTTAAAACGAAAATAATGGACTATTTGTTATTAGAGTAATAATAAAGTGAATGACTTTTAAGAAGTGTAGAAAGTGTGTAAGGAAAGTCCTTTAAAATTACTGCGCCCTCTGTAGATGTATAAGAAAATCCTTTAAAAGTACTCTGCCCTCTGTAGATGTGTAATGTTGCAGCAACGTAAAGCAATTCAATAACCAGGAAACACCGGTTCTGCACGGAATCCAACTAGCAAGGTACCTAGACGGACGCGAACGGTTATTAAGAACGGACCCAACAATCGGTTACTCAGAACGGTCCCAACAACGGTAAGATATGCTCACACCCACACGGCACGAGAAGCAACAGCAACACGATTCCCGACCAAGTCAATCATCGCTCTCCCAACGTCTTTCAATCACCCGCTTTTATGGCCGTTGCAGGCCGGCTAAATTTGCATATTACGAGAATTCCTGTGACTTTGCGAGATATCATCCATTACAAAAGACGGCGGCAGCGATCTTGATCTTTCTTTCTCTATTTTCGCTCGGCGACGCCGAGCCGGCCCCGAGCTAAGTCTTTCCTTTTCGCCCGTCTCTTTTACGTACCCACACAGCACACAAACACGCGGGCGCTTGTCCCCTGGATGCACATTACAAGTTATTTTTACCTTTGTACATAAAATGTATCGGATATTATTCAGGATATATATATATATATATATATATATATATATATATATATATATATATATATATATATATATATAAATACAATATTTGATGTGAACCAATATATGTTTCCTTTACTGTATATACCACGCGTCTGGATTTAAAAGAATAAAATTTTTCAGTGTACGCGCAAAGTAAAAAAAAAAAAACGTGTGGAAGAAGTAAAATAAGCACTATCTATTTAGAAACGGACTCACATACAATACTAATGAAATAGCTGTTTAGATAAAATAAATACCAGGTTTATACTCGAACAGATTTTTAATTTATGCTGAGACGTAGGAAACGCGAAAATCTTAGACTAAATCACTAAAAATTCACATAAATTGTTATCGCTAATACGCTTGTATTTATTATTTTAACTTGCTTAAATGTTTCGTTTTACGGGAAAATATTATTTAATGCGAACTTAATAAATGGACGAATTGATATGATTTTTTAAAAATTTTCAGTTCACCCCAAAGAAATCACAGAGCTACTTAGGCGTAAAGGGTTACCATCGGGAACTAGTTTACAGGTTTTCCATTTAGTGAGTTCAGTAGTGAGATGTATTTAAACATTGCACTTGAATTCCTGCATGTCTGTACAGTAACGGAGGGAATTCAAAAATTCCAAAGTACGACAGTCTGGAAAAAATATTCAAGTAGATGGCTGTATGCCATCAAAATATGTCTACAGGACATGGGGTTTTTAGTGCTTTTTAGGTTTGTCAAAGGTATTGTCGTTGAAGGGGTACTAGTGCTTTGAGTTCGTCGGATCATGTGTCATTGGAATACAGGTTGAACTATGAATTTGTCACCCAAAAGAAAACAAAATTAATGTTTCATTTCAAATATAAAAAAAAAATCAATTCAATAATTTTATTATGTAGTAGAGCTGACACTAATCGAATTCAGCCGTGTTCAGTCCCAATCGCCGCCTCAATATAAGTTTGGAACTGGAAGCACGCCTTTTCCACAGGCGCGGGTGGGAGCTGGGCGAATACTCGGCGTATGGTGGCGATTAGGCTTGATTTGATGTTGCGGAACGTAGTGTTTGTGATGTTTTCGACATATGACTAAAAGAAGTCGTGCAGCGAGCTCATGTTGGTGAACGACGGAAGGGCAGTGAGAGAAGAGAACAAAGTCGTAGCATTCCTTCTGAAGACAAACCTGTGTCTTTTTGGCCGAGGCCGGCGCCAATTACTGCTGCCACACCCTGGATCTGCCAGCTGCCCCCTGGTTACGCCAGGGGATCATAATCCTCTGAAGCACATCCAGGTACATCTGACTGTTTACTTTCAAACTGATGTCGAAGATACGATGTTACATGAGATTGCCCCCCCCCCTTGAAACAACCCCAAGACCATCAAATTGGCCGAAAACTTCGATGAGCTGCGCTCTCAAGCGTTGACTTATTCGGATTGGCATTTTAAGGTGCTGCCAATTGTTGTGATGGTATAACTTAGATCATCACCAGCATTTAATCAGTAGCAGGGCATCTCTGATTTCGCTCCTTGAACAGACTGTAACTTTCAGACATAATAGACGAATTACATCGCTGTTGGAATTTGTACACAAATGGTTAAGTTGTAGATGGTTTGTAGAAAAAATACCGTGATTTTTATCAAACGGAAATGAAATCATCTACTCATTTCTAAGGCGAGAATTTTATCGTTCCACCCTAAACTTGAAAATCAAGTTGGAATTAATAATGTCTGTAATAAAATAGATAGTATTACGTCAAATTAATATTAGTAAATCATATCCAACAATTTTTACGAAGAATACTAATATTGTTATACACTAAGAAAAATGATCGACACAATAGAAAATATTATGCCGACCTAAAATATTAGTACCCATTGTGTCGGTAAGACAAAATTGATTTAAAAAAAAATAGTACAACTACTGAAACAGGGTGTAATGTAATTCAAATAACAATTTATATGGTTTGAGCCACACCTACTGTGTATGCGAAGAAAAATAATAAAATCAGCTCTGACGCTGATTAATGTATCCGTTATGCTAACTGTTTTAAAGAAATCAATTATCTTCTCCCAACAGCGGTTGCAATTTTTGCAAAAATATAATGTAGACGAATATTTCGATATGTTATGTTTATTAACGACGTATTCACGAATCTCTGTGAATTAATTTTTTTTCCAAATTTCATGACATTGATACAGATGAAGGTTATCTATGAAAATAAAGCAGTGGGGGTATGTTATTTTTCTTCATATACAACCGATTAAAATTTTTGCTTCGAGGCAAAGCAGGTAATAGGAATTAGATTTATCATCAGCGTTTTCCTTCACCAAGCTACATATTTTAAATAATATGCGGGTTGCATCACACCAAGTGATTTCAACACACCACCAGATATTAATGTTCAGAGGCGGATTAAAAAATCTTAAGGAATCAAAAACATCTGTATACTAATTGCTTTTATTATATTGGCTTTGTGAGCTTGTTTACTTAATAATGCATTTTCTATTTTTCAACTTGTAGCATATATACGTATCTGAAAGATTTGATACGAGTTAATTCATGTGTTTTTCTCTTGTCATAGTACTATGCTTTATAATTTTGTTTACTTTTCTAAACAATAAAAAAACGGTAAGTAAATGTTTTTGAAAATGTTCAATCTCTGACATTGTTTACATAAAGACAAACACGGCGGTTCTATCTTAAATATATTGTAATCTTCTTGGATGGTAGGTTAAGTCGTAATTTCTTTAATATTGAAGGTTTGTTTCGGAGTCATTTACTTCCTCGCAAGAAGATGCTTTATTAACTAAAAATGGACAAAGCTGAAACCTTATGTCATCTTGGAAAAAGCGGTATAAATAATGACAGATTGATTTTACGGCAGTCGGTAAAAGCGAATTATAATAATCGTAAAAAAAACGAACGCGGTGTAGATAACTAATTTGGACATGTTCAATGCATAAGTTTGTGTTTACAATGCGACTATTTTACTCTTCTAGACGGGAAAAAGAGCCGATTTTATTATATGCGTGTATATATAATAGCTGCCGTAAATCATGACAGACTATTGATACCCACCGTAATGATGCTTAGGCGTAGAATTCTTTTGGCAAGAGTTGCGCAATCTTCAAACACGGAGGTTACTCAGGGATAAGGGTTCATGCGTTTACAAAAGTCAATGGGACAAAGTTGTTTGTAGTGGAACATTGGTAAATTGGTTTACTTAAAGTAATGAGTTTTCAAGAATATGTTAGCGTTAAATTTTAGTCAGCTATAAAGATGGCAAATGGAAGAGAGTTCCATGATAGAGACTATGTTCATGAAAACTACATTTAGGTTTAGACACAATAAACAGTGCGGAACTCATTGATATTAGTTTACACTAGACGAGTATTTTCATGAAAGTTTGGTCATAAATTGGAGTTAAGACGAGCAATTTCTACGAAAAAAAACAACGCTAAATCAAGGACAATATAGACACATCTCCTCTGTGGGAAAGAGCTTGCGGGGAAAAGAAAAGGGCATATATATATATATATATATATATATATATATATATATATATATATATATATATATATATATATATATATTGAACTTTGTCAATTCACATTAAGTGTTCTCTAGCAGCCCCTTCCTATATGTGGAAACAGTACTTCATCCTTGAACAGACCTGGCTCTTATATAGGTCTGGAATTGCATCAACATGGAATATCTACTAATGGAATGATCCCGCCATTTTTCCAGCGACAACGGTAACGAATTGTACGTACGTACGTACCCTAATTCAGATCGGAAGTAAAGTCAAACGCAGAAGCTTGGCAAAACATGGAGCCTTCCCAAAGAATGAACTTATTATTTTCAATTAATGCCATATGTAGATCAGAGCATTGATGATATAAAGGTAGAATTTTATATATATATATATATATATATATATATATATATACATATATATATGTATATATATATATATATATTGTGTACAGAAAGTTGTTAGTTGAGACACATCATTGGTACCGTCGTTTTCAATCCCGATAATAAGTCCCGTTTAAGGTATCCTTATCAAGCTCTCTTCAGCCAATATTCATCTCACATACATATACATATACATATATATATATATATATATATATATATATATATATATATATATATATATATAAAGAGACCAATAGTAATGGGAAATGATGTCATAAAACAATATTTTTGTGGATATAGATTGGTACATTTATTCAATAAGGGAATATAAACAATTAGTTGGGGATAGAAGGGACTCTTTATGCCAAGGCATTTCGAAGCCTAATGCTTCTCAGCAGAAGAGAAGAAAAGATGCTAGGTAACATAGTGATGATGCGGCCTATTTCATTAGAAACGAAATAGATCAAATAAATGTACACATGATGCTAGCGGGATCTATTTTTAAATAAAGGATAGGTGTATTATATATATAGTGTAATGTGGAAAAGTTTTCAAGGGTATTTATCATAGTCTCAAATGTATGTAGCATATGTGTATGGGTTAAAGTTGGGGTATAGTGTGGATGGGTAGTAATTCTATTCTAGATTCACTAATATATAGTTTTGTGACTCCATTTCCCATTCCTATTGTTCTCCTATATAAGATCCAATGATACTTATTGAGCGTTATATTGCCCGGATAAGTCTCCTCTTATAGAATTGAGCTTATTCTTTTCCTCTAACACATAAAGCTATATATATATATATATATATATATATATATATATATATATATATATATATATATATATATATATATAACTACTTCTACATTATTGTTTCAGCTGCCCGACCGTTTTTTGGCCGCCTGTAACTTACTCAGAGTTTTACAGAAATGTTCGTTGTTATGGGATGAAGGAGTGAAAGAGTGAACAGGGGAGGGTGCGAAAACATCGGGAAAAAGAGCAAGGAAACAAGGGGGAAAGGTGGGGGTGGTATGTCGGTAATGTTTTAGTTTGGGAGTTTATGGAACTTGTTGGGGTGGGTCTGGGAAGTTAATGTCTGGTGTGGATGAGGGCATAGGGATACATGGAGGGCGAAGGGGAATATGTGGGGAAGGAGGAGGGGGTTACTTTATAATTTAGGTCTTAATGTTAAAGTTTTTGGCGTCTCGTTGGTGAGATGATTTCTTTTGGGTGTTCGTTTAGGTTCGGTGCGGAGGGCTATGATTAAGTTTGTTAATTGTTTGGAGAGGGTTAGCTAGCGGCCACGCGCGCGAGGACACACAAGCGCACGTACACACATGTATACTTAAAGACACGTTCACATGTATACATAAATGTCAGCCCTGGCGTGCAAATATATGCACATATGCGCACATGCATGCATAGACACCCGCGTCGCTCCCGCTTGCGTCAAATTTCCCTTAAGGTGCTAAAATTTGGTACGCGTGCGCAAGTATGGATGCACTGACACACAGATACATACACACATCGAGGCCCCTACCCCCAAGGAGCCCATGTGCGCATATTGATTCAGCCATACCTGTATCCCCACGCATACATGCACGCGCATGTGCACACACTGATTCCAATACCCGTGGCCACATACATCGACATATATACACAGCTGCACGCTTTCACATACGTATGTGGACAGCAGGCAACGGGCACATATACTCTCACATCCATACACGTATACATAGATACGTGTACATATACATCGGTATCCTATGTACACACGGACGCAATCGTGGGCGTACATGTGGGTGTATACACATATACCCACCCAGTTATACAGACAGTTATTGGTATAGACATATTCGTCTACACAGGTTTAAATCTAAGTTCATTTGTGGGTACACAGGCGCACTACTTTCGTTCGATGTAAATATGAGCATAAACTCATTCCCAGGGTCATATACAAAATATTTTTATTTTTATTTTGTGTTTTTTTTATTATATGCTGGTGCACACGCACCCACACCATTTGTAGACATTTATGCTGATGACACTACCATATATGGTAGCACATCTAAGTCGGTAAACGACCAAGTTATCTCCGATTCTCTCTCCTCTGATCTGGGTACAATGGGAAAAAGGAGTAGCTGGTTACTTTTAATGCATCTAAAACATAACTTCTCTCTGTACATCATCAACGTTCTAATCCCCATCTGGCATCAGTTGAAATGAATGGCTCTCGTCTTGAGGCGGCCTCAAGTTTTGACAAGTTTCTGGGCTTGACCTTTACTCCTGATCTTAAATGGAACACGTACATCAAATCTGTTGCCAAAGCCGCTGGAAAAATGGTGGGATCCTTCGATCTCACTGCTGATGTAATTCTCTATTTATATAAGAGTCTGGTAAGGTCCAAGGATGGAATACTGTTGCCATATCAAGGCAGGAGCTGCTAGAAAGGATTTGTCCTGCCTTGATAGAGTTCAAAATAGACTTCGTATTCTCGTAGGATCGTATCCTTTTCACTTACCTACATCCTCTATCTCACAGTCGAGATGTTGCGAGTTTGTCTCTGCTGTATCATTATTTTCATGGAAAGTGCTCGACTGAGCTTCAGTCTATAGTCCCCCTCGCCAACCTTTCACAAGAAAAACTGGTCTTGCTGAAAACACTATCGATAACTCCCCCACTCGTTATCTGTGCCTAAACCGAAACGTAGATTCAATGCACAGCGCTTAATTCTTAGAACTGCACGCCTGTGGAATTGTCTTCCGTTTTCTTGCTTTCCAGCTGACTATAATATGGCTGTCTTCAAGTCTAACGCAAACAAGTTCTTGATGAGACGCCCCACTTGTTAAGAAATTTACCGAATTTCCAATACTAACGATAACTATATTGCTAATTTTTTTCTGTACACTCTTTAACCTTATACACGAGTGGCCTCTTGGCCTTGATTAGTGGTGATTCCTATGTAAAAAATGCATGTCTTTGGATAAAAATTCGTTGATTATACAGGTAAAGATCTCACAAAAATGATTTATATATACTTATATATATATATATATATATATATATATATATATATATATATATATATAATTGCGAGTGTATTGCTATCTATATTAACAAGACCGATAGCAATTAGTGGCGTGATCACGTGTAATGCGTGAATATAGGATTGACATGAAATTCTTAATGTTAAACTAAAATGACCGAAAATGGGCTGAAATTACTTAAATAAATAAAAAGTAAATGACTTAGTATGCCTTTAATGAACTTAAGGGTGAATTGAATGACCTTAAAAATGACTTGAATCCTTAAAAACAACGGGAATCCTTCAAAAACAACTGGAATGATCTGGAGAATGACTTGAATCGGTTTTAAACTGACTGGTTGTAAAGTGGGTGATCATTTTACATCAAATTAAAACAGAAAAGTGACCCCCCACTTTATATCACATAGTTACAAACATGAGCACAACATGTAGTAATTACAGATACTACACTTTGATCTTGGCCAAAATGCCAAGGAAAGTGTATTTATTTGCTCCCCACTGAGCAAATTAGGCACAAGGACGATTTTTAATGTAAGGAATGAAGGGGAAATGGGGCCAACTCCCCGCGGAGAAGGGGCGCTAGATGGTGACAATTGGTATGAAGGGTTGCCCCTACATTGGCCAAGGCTTTATATGTGGGGCTGTCCTCCACATATGGTATTTGCTAGCAATATCTGTCGGAACAGATACTACACTTTTATCTTTGCCAAAAAAACCCAGGAAAAGGATATTTATTTGCTCCCCCCCACCTAGCAAATTAGGCACAGAGCCGATTTTTTATGTTATGAGTAAAGGGAAAATGAGGACAAACTCCCCGGGTAGTAGGGAAGCTGGATAGTGACAATTGGTATGAAGTGTTGCCCCTACATTGACCAAGGTCTTATATGTGTGGTTGCCGGTACATATGGTCTTTGTTTGCAGTATCTGCCAAAATAGATACTACACCTTGATCTTTGCCAAAAGGCAATATTTATTTGCACGCCCACCGAGCAAATTAGGCACAAAGCCGATTTTTAATGTGAGGTTTGAAAGGGGAAATCGGGACGAACTCCCCGGGGAGGGTATTTATTTACTCCCCCACGGAGCAAATGAGGCACAAGGCTGATTTTTTATGTGAGGAGTGAAGGGGAAATGGGGACCAACTCCCCGTGGAGTAGGAGAGCTGGATAGTTACAATTTGTATGAAGGTTTGCCCCTACATTAACCAAAGTTTTTTTTTTATGTGGTGTTGCCCCCACATATGGTCTCTGCTTGCAGTATCAGCCGCAACAGATGCTACATTTTGATCTTGGCCAAAAGGCTAAGAAAAGCTTAAAAAGCTAAGAACAGCATCTATTAACAACAGACCTTTGGTCTGAACCAAAAAGGACAAGCACAAATGTGGTTCGGACAGACGGATCGACCGACGAAGTGACTTATAGAGCCGCTTGCACGCGGCTAAAAAAAACCTTTTCTCTTTATTTAAGAAGAAAATACAACTTTCTCGTAAAGGTGTTGTGGAATTGAGTTAACTAGCAAAAAATCTAGCCTATTTGCATATTCTTTTAAACATTCATTTTAATTAATATCCAATTATTTTAATCTGTTTTCTAATGGGATGGTTATCTTTAGTTAACTGTTTCGTATAAATATATTGTGCAGATATTTTACTGTATTTATACTGGCATAATATTTTCGTAAAATGTTTATAATAAATACAAAACTGTTTCCGTATATATCTACGTATAGGTATATATTTTTGTTTAACAAATATTGCCTACCAAACTCCCCCTAGAGTTTTTTTTTTGTTTACAGACATGAAACTTCATATATAAGGTATTTGAATCCACGCAAAACTTTATATTTGGGCTTTATCCGGGAAAAATCGGTTCAAAAGTGTTAAAATTTAAAAAAAGAAAGAAATTTTCCAGGTGAAGTCGAACGCCGGCAAGAGGAATGCATAAACCAGTAGCTATCGGTTCATGTTTTAATTTTTAACCTTGCATTATAAGCATCTATATGGCCCAGTAATTGACGACAGAATCAAAAATTAAATCGTAAGCTGATCGTTTTGGTTTCGATTCTCGGTGATGACGCGCGAGTCTTTTTTTGTTTTTTGTTGTGTTACTTTTTAAATCATTCTTACATATTGAGTCCAATATCTTTATATCTATAAAAGAAAAGTATCTGCCTGTCTGTGTAACTTCCCTACCGTACATATTCAAACTTTGTTATATATACATCTGCACATAAATGCATGTACATATGACCTGAGCAAACCCGGTGGAATGCTAATATATATATATATATATATATATATATATATATATATATATATATATATATATATATATAACATATATATACTATATAACATATATATAATACATAACATATATATATACTATATAACATATATATAATATATAACATATATATAATATATATAACATATATATTATATATATAATATATATTTAATATATAACATATATATATTACATATATATAATATATAACATATATTATCCAATGTCTCCAGATACAATTATAATTTGAGAGAAATAGAGAAAGATGGAATGAGACTTAAGATATAAGCAATATTCATATCGACAATACGTGCATTTTGAATCATGTCATCATCAGATAAACTTACACGTTACAGAAAAACACGAGCAGGAATCAATTTTTCTTCGACTTCCTTCAGCCATAACGTTACTTGTAAGGACTATGAATATACCGTGATGATATGATATTAATAAAAGTTTTGGCGTGAAATACCTGGGAGTGTACTAGAGATTTAATTTAACACCACAACTTTCATTAATCTCATAACGTCACGATATAGCCATAGTCCTCTTATAAGTAGTGTTGTGATAACAGTTGCTTTTGATAAATCATACTCACTTACACTCTCTCGCTTCCAATCATCATCATAATATTGCGCCTGACAACATACAACGTCATTAGGTATGGTTGTTATCTCGATTTCCCCTGTCGCTAAACAAAAAATACTTTCAGCGTAACCCTCCTACTAAAAACTATACTTCTTACATACGAATAAAATAGAACCACAACCCAACCCTCCCCGCTACTTCCCCTTGACTCTTAAGCACATGAACTACCTGCATTATTAAAGATTA
This sequence comes from Euprymna scolopes, assembly GCF_053919585.1. Taxonomy (NCBI): domain Eukaryota; kingdom Metazoa; phylum Mollusca; class Cephalopoda; order Sepiida; family Sepiolidae; genus Euprymna; species Euprymna scolopes. The sequence continues at coordinate 12,783,041 of NC_136513.1, forward strand.
TGATCTAAACCCCATAAAACCTTTTTACATTACACTTTATCTAGAATGCTCCTCCTTTATCTTGGAATTTAATATATTTCCCCCAAACAACATCAAGGATTCTATTAATTTATTTCGCCATGATGCGCCCCTTGTAAGCGGTGACATCTCCATCATGTTACCTAGCATCTTTTCTATTCTTCTGATGAGAAGTAATAGAATTCGAAATGCTTGTGTATAAAACACCCCCTTTATCCCCCAAGTAAATTTATGTATCCCCTTATTAAATAAGTGAATCATTCCATATTTACCAAGTTTTGTGACTCCATTTCCATTGTTACTCTCTCTCATATATATATATATATATATATATATATATATATATATACATTTAATTATTTTAATTATTTAATTATTTAATTATTATAGTAAAAAAATAATTATATATATATATATATATATATATATATATATATATATATATATATATATATAGGCTTGGAGAATAAGTTCGGTACGTTTTCATTTCGAGTTTTCATTTTAACAAAATTCAAATGAATTATTTATCCTTTGTCGTTCTTTCCCACATGTTATAAGGACGTTCCGCCAACAGTTCGGCCGGTCTGGTATCGAAGAGATTGTTGTATCAGTTTTTATCTTCCTCTATTTTTTCTTATATAACGTCCCTCATATTGTTCGATAGGCAGCATAAACTATAGTAATCCTTGTGTGCAAACTTCAGAGAATACGGTGGGTGCAGGAGGACCTACCTTTCTAGGTATTGAAGTATTGTTTGATAGTTTCTGCCACATGCTGGCTGGTGTTGTTATAAAAAAAGTATAGTTTTTTAATTCAGTAAATTAATATAATTCACGTGATCTAGCTGAAGCATGTAGATCAGCTTGATTATGGGATTTATTTCGATAAATTTCCAGTGCATCATGTCCTCACAGTTCTTACCAAATGCAGATCATTGTATTCTTTAAATAAAGATCAGGTTAGAGTTTTGGCTTTTGTGTATCTCTTGGGGAACCCCAATTTTTTATTGTCACTTGATATTTATGTATAGGGACTGTAAGTTATCTTACTTACAATAAAATTCAAAAGCAGTTTCTATGAGCATGTGTTGCTTGATAATGAATGAGATATTAAAAATCAATTTGAAGGTGATTTGTTGTTTTTTTAAGTTCATAATCCACGTAGACTCTATATTTCTCAGCAAATCCCATCGAATAGAGAGAATTGAGAGTCGAGTTTTTTATTGCAGTTTGTTTTATCGGCTAATACACGATTTGTTTCGTGACGGTTTTCTTCTAGAAGTGTTTGAGACGCTATTCTTAAAATTCGGATTTTTTTAGCTGCGAGGCGTATCGTACACATAAAGTTACCTATTCTTTAAAACTTTGAAACACATTCCCGAATGTAGACTCGTATAACTTGCAAAAGCCCCGGGTTGTTTCAGCCGCAGTTTGGCCTTGATAAAAAAAACAAATAACAGCAAGTGTTGAAAATGTTTCATTTTAACTCTTAGATATTCTATTTATAAGCCTAAATAGTGAAAAACAGAATTCATTAGTCACAAATATAATTTACACAGTTTTGTACGACGGGAAAATCTCCATCGAATTAATATCATACATTTTTCGGAAAGCAAAAACTTGTAACAACAGAAAAAAAAAGATACGAACTTATTCATCAACCCGAGGAAGTATTGTGTAAAAGCTTTAAAACTATTTAGAATTGCCCTTCGTTGGAGCATTATTTTGTTAGGAAGTCAATTAATCTCGCCCATCGTTTAATAGTTTCGTTACATGAACAAACAATAATACCAATGAGCATATAGGGACCATCAGTTTTCTAATGAACATTTTACATTTTTAAATCCAATAGTTAAATCGATTTTACAGGATAATCAACCCTAATAAAATAGGAAGGATTCATAAAGCGATGTTTTTCAATGATAGTTCATTTTTTTCAACACACGCAATGTACTAATAGATGACTAAAAATGTGAATTATACTTACTTTTGCGCCAATCTATCTTAAGCGTTCCTTCAAATATGCCTTATCGATATAAAAAACTTATTGGTATCGAAGTTGGAATTTTGTACAGAATTTCAAACGGAATTCTTATTTAATTCCGAAAAGCTTGCTGCCTTTCATAACAGGACTGGATAGAAGTCATAAATATTCAGGCGAGTAATCTTTGAATCGCCTGGATATGAGAGTTTAACCTTTTATAACGTGTACAATAGAATTGGTAATTAGTTTACATTGTAATGGTAGATGAACACCAATAACATACTTCCATTGGTAATATAAGTGTTTTTGTTTGAAACTGCGTTTAATTAATGATTCTCTTACTCAATAAGATGCCCTTTACGATCAGAAGTTACTTGGACATATATACGAACAGTATTTCGAATAACAAAACATATTTAACCTCATCAACAAAACAACTGCAAATTGGATGACACGGTTTTTGCGAGTAGTAATACCGAAAACTATTTTTTTTATATTTTAAAATGTTTTTCATTTGTTTTATTCTGCAGGCATTTACCAACGATGCTGAATCGGAACACTTGGATGAGATAACTTCGCATGGTACTTATATCTGCAACAAAGGACACTCTCTCTGATAAAGAATTCGCAAGAGACAATCATACCTTTTTTCATTTGACGCACAAAAAATCATTTACATACATGTCGTTCAATCTAAAAAAAAACATACAACAGAAACAACGACACATTGCGGCGCAGTTATATCCCACTCATCAAGTGGACTGTCAACTTTACACAAGTCTACCTGATTTCACTTATACATTAGATACATGTGAACATCTTTCTTTTCTACACGGTTTTGCGAACATCCATTAATCGAAATATCGTCAGCCATGATGTTTAACGAGTCAAACGAAATGTCCGAACTAAATTACACATTCAATTTCACTCAAGCTGCAACGAATTTTACATTCGATAATCCTTTTAACAAAATGCATATCAGAGTGACATTCTGCACTCTGTATACACTAGTATTTCTTTGTTGTTTTTTTGGTAAGTAATAGCACATCTATATTTTGAAGCTTGACATAAATGTGTATAATTGGTTTGTTTATTTCAGATAAAAATTATAATTTTATTCTCTGGTCACCTTTCATTATATCCAATGTCAGTGACGAAGATTTATGATAACAAAGATGCTTGTTTTGAGAGGAGTTTGAATTTTTGATGTTTTCTTATAAGTATTAGGTGGCTACCATGTTTTCCGGCGTCATCCGGTCATAAAATACGCATAAATATATTTTAATTAATGCAAAATTCTATATTTATTATTATAGATACAATTATTTATTCATATTTGTAATATGCCCAATATGTAGTAGTAATTGTTTCAAAAGTAAAAAAATAAGAATAAGCCTAGTCTGCCATCAGATATAATTGAAAGCAACACATGTAGCTCTTCAGCGGTATTCACTAGAATATGGCATAATCACCTTTTCTATTTATATAGCGCATAAATGTATTCATAATTAGGCAATTAAAGTCGTCTCACGCCTGGCAAATTTTCATTTTTCAATTTGGACTTTCTAACGGCAATTGTTACAATGGACATTGTTCCACATATCATAAATCTATATATCGTGCTTCAAGTTTGTAGACCTAAAAGTGAAAGAGTAGTGTGATAGACACCATTTTGCATAGGTACACATACAAGACAGATTGGAATTCTTACAGGTAATTTTGATATCTGAAATTCAATTTTAATCAATTCTTCAGCCGAGGTAAGTAAATTGCAAAAGTTATGAGGAAAGTAATTTAGTCAGATCAGACGGCTTCTTTCTGTGTTCAATTTTAAACAAATGGTGTGAACACATAAATATAATTGGATTTGTTTGCAGGTAAGCGAACATTTTTTTTGCATTTAGGTGTGATTATCTACTTATTTCGCCAAAACAGATTATTTGAGGAACGAGTTTCTTTTATGTGTTATTGTATATTTAAAAATTACCGATAATGTGTGCTTGGAATCCGTAGAAATTCGACAATTGATCTAAAATTTCCAGGTAAATCTTGCAAAAGCCAATACAGTGCTTCCAGTGATTTCTTGTCTCAGTTGTGCATTCGTCCTAAATAATAAGTATTCTTTTCAGCAATTATTTTCACTACTTTTCAGCAATTCTTTTTTTTTCCTCTGTTGGATATTTTGTACATGAGGGTTTAACTGGGCTTTGATCTCTGGATCATAGTGATGGGCCCAAGTTTCATCCTGTTAAATCAGTCTTTTGGCACATCTCCAAATTCATTCTCGAGCACTCGACGCGTTCTCGCTCCTGGAATGATGTGAACAACATAAGAATCAATCTTGCAGACACCTTATGATTATGCAAATGGTCATGATTTATAGTTTCAACATACCCTGTTAGTACAGGGTATGTTGAAACTTGACATCTTGGGCTATTTGCGAAGACTAATGCGCCGATCTTCCAAAATGGCAGACTCAACTTGACAGACAAATGCCTCAGCAATGTCAGAAAGGGGGCGACCATATTTGAAAGCTGTTTTCATAGTCTTACGGCCATGTTTGAATTCAGGATACCAGCGTTTTAGAAGGTCATATGGTGAGGCATTATCACCATCAGTTTCTTTCATTTCATCAAAAGTCTCCTGCGATGTGCGCCCTTTCAAATACCAAAAACCGAATCACTGCTCGACATTCAACAGGCTCCATTTCACACCTGACTCAGTTCTAACCCCTGTAAAAGAGAAACAACAATTAGTTCAGAGATGTAATTAGCCACATAGCCCGTAGAGATATAATCATTGTACATGCAAAATTTCAGTTAGACAAGACAACTTAGAGTGGGTCAGGGGGAAAACTTATTGTACACTGTTCGTAGATAGGTCAAAAGCTTAGAAAAATCATCCCGGGATCGAATGGCTTCCTTAACCGATTTATTTGGTTATTGATAAACCGCATTGTTGTTGTAAATGTCTTTATTGTACTGGTTTTAGCTTATACTAATGTGATTGCATGTACAACAAAAAATCAACTGTATTATCATTTTCATGACGCAGGTCTACATCAACTAGAGAAGCATCAGATCGGCATTGTATTATCATTCTCAATTTATTGATAATATTGCTCGACACCTTTGAGCATATGTGTTCAATAATTAGCAATGTCTTATTATAGATTCCTGCTGTATACTCTATGTAGTCATTTGTACATTAATTCAGTCTCTGATTAAAAGCATTACCTTTAACATTTTGTGATTTATATTTCTTCCATAAATGTTGGAAATGAAAAAGATCAAGTGATTAATATGATTACATTGATGCATAGATTTGATAAGAATATGGTATGTTATACACAACATTAGCTAGTGTCAATTTTCCAATGATTTTAGAGCTTACATGCATTATAAATCTGGCATGTGTAGCGACATTGTTATTTTTCAGTTGTTGGAAAAAATAGTCAGAATGAGAAGGAAGAGACATACTGTGGTTTCCTTGAATATACCATGTCATTTGTTTTTTTCTCGTTTGCGTCTGTCAAATGGTTTATACACGTATCCTATGTGTAATATATTAGCATTTCCGAAAGCAATAGTTTTTCCCAAATGAGTCAGCTTGAGATACTGTCTAAAAAGCTGTTAAATATTTTAAAAGCCGTTAAACGGTAGATTCAGAACTATTTATTGTACATTTGACGTCGAATTTTTACAGACATATTTTTATGTTAACAATAGCCGGAACTTGTTTCTGTATGGAGAATGGAAGAATTGTTTATATAGATTCATTGCTACTCGTGGATTTTCTGGCTTGATATTGTGCGATTTCATTGATATGCATCTTTGCATTCATATAATTCATCGGTATATGCAGGATCAGAATTGTTAAATCACTATGTTTTTTCATGTATTTACATTTGTATTTGAGCGACTAAACTGCGTTATCGAATTTCACATTATACGAATAAAAAACTATCAACCCCTTATCCACGTCGATGTAATCATTTCGCTTTTGTAGCAATGCTGCTTTACAAATATTTTCTGCTGACCTTTTAATGTGTAACTGATATCAATCCGTCCCTATTGCTGTTTTGTATTCCTTATGCACGGGAATCTCGCTATTCCAGCTGTCATGCATAATGTAATTGCCACCTTTATACCACAAGGTACACGTGCCCTAATTTTTCCACCACTTTATGCAAATTTATATCATTGTCAGCATCAGGCATTTTATGCATATTACATTGTAGGTACATTTGGGACTCATGTTGTTGTAGAGACACATAAATATCATCAGAACAGCAGAAAATATCAAGGTGGCACATATGAAAATGCCACATATAGTACTTGATATATTATGGCAGGAAATGCTAAATAAAATGTATAAGGTCTTAACAGAAATAAGGAAAATAGATGGCAGAGAAATAAGATAGCAGTAATAGCGTTGGTGAGGTTGTTAAATCTACAGCGGACAAATGAACGTGATACTTCTTGTGTCATATCTTGAAGAAAGACTTCAAAGAAGTTGTTAAAGTAAAAGACGTGTGATAATCGGAAAAAGTGCCAAAATACGATAATGTGAACGGCAAAATAATAATAAAATAATAAACGAAAGAAAATGTAGGCATATTAGGGATCAAAAGTGCGTATAAAAACCAATCAATAAAAATGTAAAAGTAAATTCATATATGCCTGTATTTATATATTTAATATATTTATATTTATTACATTTCTTTTTACGTAATGGTTCAGTCAGAAATGTATAGTTTCATATACACTGATAAGCCTCTATATAATAACTATTTCCACATTCTGTATTCCACATTCATAGTAGAAAAAACATATATAAACACAAACAAGCACATATCATCACAAAGATAGATAGATACATAGAGAGATAAATAGATAACCGTGTACTGTTTGTAAGAACAAACCCCCAGCAAAGTCCTCGATTATAAGGAAATACATTTCAATATAATATCAAAATATTTATTTAAAAAAAAATACCGTCAATCAGAAAAACCATTGGTCCATCCAGTTTCAAATTCTATATAGTCAGACAAGATTATGCCCAGGAAATATTCTCCTCAACCACTCACTTACTAGACCGTGTATTTATTTTTTTAAACTTATTATTTTTTTTTTCATTTATCTATTTTTCTTTAGTCATTATATTTATAGGTATATTAATGTTTCTATTTCTTATTTTATCAGAATTTTTTTTTTTTAGCTGGCTATTTTCTGTATTCGAAGTTTCAGGCCAAACTTATTTTCTAATGAGTTTTTTTCTAATATTAATTACTGACTATTATTTGACTGCCGAAATGTAACATTAATGAAAATACATTATTCTTGCGTTTTTCATTGCATCATAAACATATTTTATTTTTATTTTTTCTTGAATATACGCAAAGCTAAACAATGTATACGTCCGTCTATTACATCTTGTTTTAGCATTGGACGTTCTTCAATGTATTAAAATTTATTTTTGATAAAATTTGTTGGCAACCCATTGAACAATTCATTAAGAATTATAACGGGTGAAAAGAGTTAGATGAGGCGAACAGCGGTATAAAAAACGGTAAAATCTATTTTGCGTTAAAATCAATTAAGAACGCACAGTAAGTAAATGTCTTCAGAGATAAAGAGAGGTGGAATTATTGATTATGTTTGTAGCTAGACGAGTGTTTTTCGTAAATTTTTGGCGACGGAGAGACTATACATTGAAGCTCAGGCGAGCATTTGCATTGAAAACAACGAGAAAACCGAGACACGCTCGCTCGCAATGTCTCTTCTGTCAGAAGGATGTTGCAGGGAAGAGAAAAGGGCATCCTTCAGAAGACTATGGTGTCTACTTTGAACTCTGTCAATGCAGCATAATGCCTTTCTAGCAGCTTTTGTTCAGATGCTTGGACGAACCTTGCTTACATAGGAAGATAATTATATTAGCTGGTAGATATCTATTGGATCGATAGAAGGAACGCGCCATTTTTCTGGCGACTTTGGAAACGGAGTTTAGTCACGTGTTCCATTTCAGATCAGGAGTAACAGTCAAGACCAGGCGCTTATTAACCAAGTGGAATTAATTTCAATTAATGCTAGATGAGGATCAGAAAGTTTACGATGTTAAAATAGAAGCTTGGTTTTAGATACATTAATAAAAACGAACAACTTTTCCCTATTGTATTGCATACTAAAGATCAGAGGAGACAGATTCAAAGAGAACTAATCATTTAGGGTCTTTGATGTGCTGCTAAAGATGGTAGTCTCATCAGCATAAATGTCTACCAATGATCTAAAGGTGTTATTTCGAAGATCATTGATGTTGATCAGGAAGATTGTTGGACCCATTATGCACCCCCGAGGGACTCCATGAGCGTCAGATTGCTGCCTATAAACCACTAGTTTCATGAACCTATCAGATGAGAATAGTTTAATAATTGAATAGACATTTCCACCTATCCCATAGCTGGATATCTTGTGAAGTATACTTTTATACCATACCCTATCCAAGTTGTTGCTATGCCAACTTCCCTAGAAAGGAAGTCTCCAACGAGAGATTCCCTAATCCTATGAAATATAACTGTAGGCAAATCTGCAACAAATCAGCTAAATTCTGAAACACAGGGAATACTGATGAGATTTTCACGGGGGGTTGGGAAACAATGCTATTTAAGAACGCTTAAACAGCTTTGTACTTATGGGAGCTATTTCTGGTTGAAGCTTTATCAGCACTAAAATTGAAATGGCCCCAGGGCTAGTCGCTTTACTGAATCAAGGTATTTGATTAGATTCGCAACATCACGAACGGACATTTGTATGTCGCATAGCGTGTTTTCTTAAACAGTTAAAATACGGGAGGTTAGCAACCTTGGTCACATGGGGTAGAATTGTCTGCAAAGTACTTGCCTAAGAGTTTGGCTTTGTCTGATGCTGACGAGATTACCTCAGGTCAGTTGATGATAGGTGATATAGAGCACGCGCTTCTGTTTAGGATGCTGTACGCTATTTTCCAAAATTGGTGGAAATCAAGCCGGTATTTAGTCGCTTTGGACTTTACGGGCTTAAGATAATGGTGAGTTGAGACATTTCGTGGAGGCGACGAGTCTTGAAGATAATTAGCCTAGTAATCGGCCATCGCATGTTGACAACGATCGATTAATGACTTAATTGACACTAATCCACGCACAACTGTTCGAAGACTTCCTTCTGAATTAACACGTACGTACAGGGCGATTTGCAAGGATTTCAGATAGATTGGAAAGAACTTAACATTAATAAATGGGTGCCTCACAAATTAAACAACGTAAAGAAAACGCCGACGAATCCCACGGCACTTTCATAAGTCAGACTAGAACAAAAGAAAATAATGTATACTGTTAGGTGCTCTGCGCCCAGTCTTATCTATTAATGGTTTTTGAATAAAGGCAAAACCGTTACAGCACAGAAGTACACAAAACATCTGTATAAAATGCATCAGAAAATTCGAAAATAGCAACCCGCATAGCTCAACATAAAAGGGCCGATTCACTTCCTCGCCTGCCTGACCGCATGTTTCTAAACCGACACCGGAGACGTTGAACCAATGTTGCGAGGTAACTCTGCAACATCCGCCATATTCTCAAAAGTTTTCCTTTACTGACTACATCTTTATCAAGTTTATTGACAAATTACTGCGTAAATAATACTTTAAAAACGCAATGGACATTAACAATCTTAGATTCCATTGGATTTTTTTCATATTTACTGATACAAGCATCATAAGGCGAGTTGGTGTGTGGAAACTTCCACCTGTAATAAATGATTACTTGGAAAGTTTGTTTCATGCAATAGACACTTTGTATATTTTCTCCTTCTTATATAAGTATATATCTGAAATATGTATACCGATGTTTTAAATAATTACCGCAACAAATTAGATGCAAACTAATTGAAGATGGTTTGAAAGATATAAAGGATAGTTTGAGCAAAAGAAATCCAAGTAAATCCCAAACGAACGCTAAAGACTTCTCAATAGAGAATTCTCAACCTCTGGAAAATGAGTATGTATGCTACAGCAAATTAACAGTAACAAGTAAACTAACAACATAGATTTTTTTTTCTATTTGCAAATTTATAATTGCGGAAATAAGCGGTGAAATTTTTTTGGTGCTAATGCAATTACTGATCCGCGCTATTTTTAAATCGTATTTCAAAGTTTGATTAAAGTTTGTTTAATAGTTTTTTTTATTCAATTGTAAGGTTAACGTAAAGAATAGGTACACAATACTCTCTCCTCCCCATGTCAAGAATGGATTTTTTAAATAATAACTGTATTATTTCAGCATGGATCAATAAGTGCATGAGTACTAAGATTTTATATTTCTAAAGTTCTTCCTCAATGGTTAATCATTCTGCGCACGGCTAAATGTCGCAAAAACTGTTTATTGCATCGCATAGCCCATAAACCAAGGTAAAATGTATATGTATTTTAATTTGTGAGCCGTAGCGTCTATGAAGAAGTTTGCAATTCATGCAAATGACATCACCCGATTTCGGTGAAAAAAAATGTACAATTTTTTAAGCTTTTCATAAAAGAAGCATGGAAATTGTACACATTATCTGAGATGGTTCAATTATGCTTATAACATACTTGGCCTGATTAAGGGTGTTGATTTCTACAACTTCAGAACCTCATAAAACCGCTAAAAATTATGCAATTTACATGATTTTTTTTGTTTTGTAAAAAAATTATTTTAGTTTTTATATATTAAATATGAAAAGTTAAAATAGGACATAATTTCTTTAATATTTCCACCACTGATAAAAAAATCGTAGTGTAAATAGGTTCTTTTGTCAGACCCAAAATATATGCCTTAACCAAAAAACGATGATGTTTTTTTTACATGGAGGAGAATCCCTTATCAAGGCCTGGAAGCCACTCGGGGATAAGGGTTATTGTGTTTACAATAATCAATGGGATAGTATTGTAGTAATAGTTGATATTAGAGACTTGATAAAGTATCTTACTTAAGGCGGCGATTAATCAGGAGTTTGTTTGAATTCAGTTGGGAAAAAGGCAAACGGAAGAGAATTCCAGAAGCGTACACGTCTCAGAAATGAGCTTTGATCATGGAATCTACGTTTTTATTTAGGCATAGATAAAGAGTGGGAGAAATTACTGACAGTGGTTTTAGCTAGACGAGTGTTTGTCGTAAAAGATTGGGGAGGGGGACCAGAGTTTGGAGCTCGGACGAGCACTTGCCATGGAAATAACGATAAAACAAAGGCAGCCCGCAACGTATCTTCTGTGGGAGAGAAGTTGTAGGGAAGAGAAAAGGGCATCCCCATTAAGCCATGAAGTCTATTTTGTACTTTGTCAAGTCAGGATAGGCTGGTTTTAGAAACTCCAGCCCAGATGTAGCAGCAGTACTCCATCTTTGGACGTATTGGCTTTTATACACATAGAGCATTGCATCAGTAGTGAGATATCTGCTTAAGCGGTAGAAGGATCCCACCATTTTCCCAGCGACAAGGGCAACATACTTGGTATACGTGTTCCATTTCAGATCAGGCGTAAAGGTGAACCCCAGGAGCTTGTCAAAAAATGAAGCCTCCCCAAGACGAAAGCCATCCATTTAAATTGATGCTAGATGAGGAACAGAGCGTTGCTTGTGTAAAGATAGTAACTTGATTTTAGATGCATTAAAAGTAAGCAGAAACCCCTTCCCCCACTGTACCACACGCTCAAGATCAGAAGAGAAAGAATCAGAGAGAGCTTTGTCATTTACGGCCTTTGATGTCTTGTCATAGATGGTCGTGTCATCAGCATAGATGTCAATGAATGATTTAAGTATGTGTTTTAGGAGATCATTGATAGAGATCAGGAAGAGAGTTGGGCCCAGGATGGATCCCTGGAGGAGTCCAGCATAAATACGGTGGTTCTCTGATTGCTGCCCATAAACCACTACCCTCATGAGTATATCAGAGAGAAATGATTTAATTATTGAGGGAACATTTCTAGTTATACCGTAGCTGGAGATCTAGTTGGCCTTTATACCATACCTTCTCGAAGGCCTTCGATATGTCAAGAGCAATTGCCCTTGAAAGGAAGCGTTTCTCGAGAGATTCACTAATCTTATAGGATATGACTCTTAGCACATCAGCTGTAGATCTAGGAGAACGAAAACCGTATTGCATGTCACTAAGGAGGTTATTTCTGCTGAGGTGGTTGACTACTTCTTTATTTAACATGGTTTCTAGTAATTTGCTCATGAAACACAAGAGACTTATTGATCTGTACTGAGAAAGATATGACTTATAATCTGAGTTCTTAAATACAGGACATACTGACGGGGTTTTCCAGGGTGTTGGACATCACTTCTCCTTAAGGCAACGCTTAAACCGTTTCGTAAGTATGAGGGCAAAAGTCGAAGTATTTTCAACATTATATTTGGAATGTCGTCTGGGCCAGTTGCTTTACTGGAATCAAGTTTCTTGATTAGTTTGGCGGCTTCACGCACATATATTTGTATGTTGGATAGTGTGCTGTCTATTGTAGGAGGAAATACGGGGCGTTGATGACCTTCGTCGCAGAGGGTAGATTTAGCTGCAAAGTTCTTGGCAAATAGTCTGGCCGTGTCTGATGTTGATGCGTTAACCTCATGCCCATTTATGATGGTTGAGATAGAACGCACGCTTCTGTTTAGGATCCTGTTTGCTGTTTGTCAAAATTAGTGAGAAACAAGCCGCTGCTCAGCTACTTTGGATTTTATGGACTGAGCATATAAGTCTCTTGTATTTTTTATTACTCTTTTACAGTGGTTGATGGCAGTCCTTACAGCAGAGTTAGTCTCAGTACGCCTATTACGTTGGTAGATATGGAAAAAGGGGTTTCTGTGCGCAGTGGCAGCACACATTCTGGGGAGAACCATGGCTTTTTGTTAGGTTTTTGTTGGAATTTATTGATGGTATGAATCGGTCAGGTCTGATAACATAGAGGACACATCCTTTTTAAACATGTAATGCAGAGGTAGATCAGATATGAATGTATGGAAGCTATCCCAGTCAGCCATAGAGTATCGATATACAGTATGGTGGAGAGGTACATCTGAAGACTTATTGCATTTCATTTTTATCCTAACGGATACGACGGAATTGTTGGAGGATCCGAGGGGAGATAGAACGGATATGAATATAGCTCAGGGGAAGTTGTGAGAAAAAGGCCTAGAAGGGTTGCATACTGGCCGCTGGTATCTGGCACACGGGTTGGTTTTGTGAAAAATCTAAATGAGGCAATGGCAAACTCATGACAGAAACTCCCCTCATAATATGTCTTATTTGAGTGGGTCAGCTATTCCACATTATGGACATTGAAGTCACCGCAAATGTGAATGTTAGCCGACGGATGCGCAGTTTGAGGTCAATTTTCTCTGATATACTCTTGAAGACAGTAACCACGCTGTTAGTAGGGGCGATAGAGAGCAAATATAAATGCGGTTTGTAAACAAGTGCAACCCGGAAGCACATATAAGATAAATTAGGATCTTCTCTCAAGATAACTCTACTACAAGGAAAGCCATATTTAATGTAGGCGCATATTCCATGTCCATGACGATCTTGTGGGTCAGAATATGATTTTATGTTAGAGTATCCTTTTATTATGAAATTATCCAGGGAAATGGTCGGCCCTATTCCAGATTCGCTTAGAAAGAGTAAGTCCGGTTTCGTCTCCTGTAATTGGTTTTCCACCTCTGGAAGGTTGGAAAATAGACCCCTGATGTTGGAGAAGTCGACAGGGTAGTAGCGGTCTTCGTTGGAGGATGGGGTTCTAGGTTCATTCGTGTTTTTGTGATATTTCGTGCTGATTTTTTGGGGTTTGTGGAACAGGTCGCCAGACTTGGTTAGAGTAGGACAGAAAGAGAAAGTAAGAGAGAGAAAGACAAGATTTTTTGTAGCACATGATAAGGTAAAGCCATAACAATTACCCACTAGTATGGCATCGAGATGCGCCATCAGAAACTACTGCATGGTCCAGAATCCATTCACACATGACAATACAGCAGCCCCAGTATTTTACACCTGCTGATAGGAAAGCTTTCTTAGTGTTTAATCCAAGGTTCGGGTCCCTGGCTATCAGGCCGGTAACATCAGCCCAGATTAAACCGTTACCTCCAGCACCCCTGCTAGTTACGTTGCCACCAGGATAGACATAGAAACAGAACAATTTTACGAAGTACTACCGACCTGGAAAGCAGCATTTTCTTTATCCCTTTGTCAGAAAGATCACTCATTGGAAATGAAGACGGAGAGACAAAAAAGGAGAAGCGTGAGTCACTAGAGCTGCCGATAACACAACCACAGTTTATTATCCACTCTCCATTCAGAAAATATATGTGAGAAACTTATTAATATCTACTTAATATAAGTCCGTTACTCCATTCCCAGTTTAGGACGATATAAGAGTTGATTTCCGTTACTCAATTCCTAATTTAGGACGATGTAAGAGTTGATTAAAAATATTTATCAACGGCAATATTTAAAAAAATAATATGACTTTTAGTACGTACAAAAATGTTATAGGGAAAATTGGTTTCTGATGTCCCTAATTTAGTAAAGATTTTAGAAACGCTTGCTAATATAAATTATATCTTGTTATTTCTTAGAATTAAAAAGAATTTATAACTCAGAAGAAAAATAATTTAACTATTACTTTTTTTTGTAGCTACAAATTACGATATTGAAAATGATTATTAAAGGCAATTCTGTCAGTTGAGGGGTTCCATATACAACCAACAGATACTTGTATTAGTTGCTGGGATAAAGTATGCTTCTTTTTCCGGTTATTCTATCTAAATTTTTCTTTTTCTTATTATATTTCGAGCAAAAGGGAATACGTTTACTGTTATTGTTCACTTGAAATGTTATTGAATGAAAAGTTTAAAAAGAAATATTAAATATTTGTACTAGTTTTTTCTCCAATGTATTTTTAACGTTTACCTCTTTTTCGTATATATGCGACGCCATGTTAATTTATCATTTTTTATATTTTGCTTATTTTGTGAAGTGAAATATAAAATTTCACCCATTTTATTACTGGGGAAAAAGAATGTTTATATGCGATTCGCATTCTGATCATTGCCATTTAATATATGGTAAAATTACATGCTTTTCATTCAACTAGTTTGTATTGCATTTTTTGTTATTAGTATCAACAATCACTGTCCTACTTACATTACGTTATACGTCTCTTTTTTAGAGACGGGATGTATTACTAGTGTTAGTGCAACTACTACTATTAGATATTAATACTATATTTATATCATACATACTCACGTTGACACACCAATTCTCGTCAGATAATCGAAGATAAGCAACGTTGAACTTGCTAAGTACTTCAATGGGCGAGCATTTTTAATTTCAGGTATGTGCTCTCCGTTTATCTCGACATTGTTTCCAGTCGTCTAGCATTTCTCCTCGCCACAAGACTCAAGCAGTGCCGATTTGGGAGAGGTGGTTAGAGATTGCGCATACTGTGCTTCACAATCACACGCGCTTTTACTCTAAAATTTTATTAAATAGATAAAAAATCTAAAGACAATTTTAAGAAGTATTTACCTAATGATGAAACGTATAAATGTTCAAATGATTTTGTGTATATGTTTATGTATAAATAAATATATACATATATATTCGAATACACATATGTGTATTATGTTTCAAATGGAATGCTTTTTAATATTAGTGAAATGCACATCAAAAAAGCAAATTCAAAATCTCTTACATATATTTTAATAAACTAGAAGAACGTTGGTGTTCCTATGTCGGTATAGCTTCATCAATTTGAAGTAAATCCTCTTGTGCACGTGTATACGCTGTAGACTTTATTCATATGTACGTGTAACTTTGCACAGATGAGAGATAAGCTTTCTCAATCATATTCATATGTATTTAATTATTTATTTATTTAGGTTCTCTTAGTGTTAAATACTGGCACGTATAAATCGCTTTGATCAACTCGTGATAAAAAGTGCCACCTGATACACCTAAAAATAACATCTTGCTTTGAACACAGGGCTTTGTTCACTGCCTACTGACATTCCTGTTTTTCCTCTCCACATATTTCGCTCTTAAGCTTTTCAGCACCTCTCGATATAATTGTAATTTCCCCCCCCCCTTTACCTCTTCTCTATTTCACTCAGTCAAAGCTAAAGCAGTTTACCATTATGATGGTTATGATATAAAATCTGCTCTTAGACCAAGCGTATCAGAGTTTAATCTCACTCTCTTGGGATGAAGAGGCAAGATTTCTTACTAAATATATATGAAAAAAACGTACGTATATATGTGGCCAAGATTATTTTGTTTATTTATGCATATTATAACGACGACCTGTACTTGCACTTTTTATTAAACACAGAAGAATTCAGTGAAATACGAAAATGTACGTGCTAGAATCCATCTGCTCTATCCTTATGATGCGTGCTCGTTAGACCTCTAATCAATCCTCTCCAAATTTTACTAAAAGCATTCGCCTATCTACATGCATTATCAACAATTACACACTCTCTCTACATTAACAGATGGGTTCCATGAACTAAGATTCTTTCAATAACTTTCCGCCTGTAAAACCCTTTTCCACTGTACTGCTTATCCACTGACTACAATATGGTATCTTCAAGTCCAATATACACAAGTTTTTGCTGAGCACTGCCCTTAAATCATCAAATTATACAAAAGTACAACTATTGGAATAGTTCATTCAGAATGGAAAAAATAATATAAAAAACATATTTTCTAAATTATTTTAGCAATAATATTGTTAATATTTATAATATAAAAAACATATTAAAGTCATTTATTACAACATAACATCTGTTGCTAAAGTTGCAGGAATTTTGATTGAATTCCAGTTATGAAATGTCCGAAGTTTGTGAGAATGTAAATTGGTCTGGAAATAAATGTTCTTGCAAAAGCAATGTTTGTAACTCTACGTATAGTCGCTAGAACTTTATATATATATATATATATATATATATATATATATATATATATATATATATATAGCCTGATAGGATTTGAATTAAAATCAGCTATGAACGACAAGAGGGAGAAATCTTTCTCTGACTGAAACGATTAGTTATTTTTACAGTAAAATGTTTGTTTCTTATTTGTACGAAAAAAGAAAAGAAACTTCGTTGTTTTAACCAGTTCCATGATTATATGTTTTCCATTGGTAATTAATAGAAGCGGTTGGTATCCTCCTTGGTGTGTGGTGCATTGTGCATTGTTTTGAGAAATGCTGCAGAAATAAGCAGGTTCCACATTGGTAGGGTCGTCCCCCTACGATTTTGTTGAACCATTCAGATTGCTTGAAGTAACAATTTTATAAGCTATTACTAAACTATTCAACCTGTGCAGCGTTCTTCGTCGGCAGCTTTTGAACCCATGCTTATCGAAGATCAACTATTAACACTTGGGGTGGTACCAACCTATTACGGCCGATAGTTGAAAATGTCGCATCTTTTGCAACTTGGATATTTTTGCCTTAATAAAATTTACGTTGAAGTTGAAAAGGTGGTTCTATTGTAATTCTGATTGGTTTTCTTTCATGCTGTAAGGGACAAAACCTATGTTTGGAAATTCCTAACATCGTTTTTTTTTTTGCAAAATATGTTTTTCCCCCCCTTTCTTCATCGCTTTTTTTTCTTCCAAGAGTCAGGTTGGTTCATGAATGTAGTTTTATTTCTTATACCATTAACTCGCAATAAATATGACGACGTTTCTTTTGTCGGATTGCTGATCTTTTTAATATTGAAGAGTTATCAGATTTGTCGTAATTTGCAATCGTCGTATGTTACTGCGATATATACCGGGCGGTAATTCAGATAAGGGAATTTACCAGAAATGCGTAACGCATAATTAAAAAAAAAATATATATATATTTTATCAGACATGAAATGCACAATAATTATGACACATAAGATCGATTGCGTGCTCAGTACACGTTGTACGGAAACATTGTTCATGGAATTTTTGTGCTTGTTCAACAGTTCGTTTAGAGGGGCAGTGATGTTTGCAAAAAAATTACAGAATCTTCTGTAAAACCCTGCCATACCCAGCAGTCACATAAGACTCTTCACACTTTTGGCGCCGGCTAATTCCCTATTTCTTGTACATTGGCGTAGTGATACTCTCATGGCTGATTACATGCCGTAAGTATTTCATCTTGGCTGGGCAGAATTATGATTTAACCAAGTATATAGTTAGCTTTCCCTTCCTTAATCTCTAAAATACTTTCTGACTCGTTTCGATATGTTCTGCTCATATGTCGTTGTATATTACTCTGTCATTAAAATATGCATCCACAATCGCCGTTCCAGCAAAACATGCGTTCATTAGTTTCACAGGCGTTGCTTGCGAGTTTCGCATCCCACAGGCATTATCCTATAATGATATCTGAATTTGGAGGAGACTGGTTAATCTGTCTGTTTGACACTGGGTCATCGTAGTAGATGCAGCATTTATTGCAATTCACTAGAGCATCAAGGACTGTAGAATCTTAATTAATCAATTGGACCACCATTATTCTGTCATAGCAACGTATTTGTTTTTGTGCGTCTCTGGACAGACCTGAAAAATCTTCACTCAAATTTTCCGTATCTTCAATCAGTGCCCAATAATTGTGTGTAAAGTCCCACACTGATATCAAACGCTAAACAACGTTATTATAGAAACACGACTGTTTTTATCTATGTGATTTCTCAATTGTTCAATCTACTCTCGTGTTCTGACACTCTTACTCCTTTCACATTTCTCTCGTTTCTTGAAATTCTTATCAAACTCAAAAATTGATGCTTGGCTCAAGCTCGATTGTCCAAATGCAGTCTGAAGCAATTCGTACATTTGTTTGCGTACTTTTCCAAGTTTAAAACATTTTTTTGCGTATCATTTCTCCTTAATGCCCCGATTGCATATTTGAAATCCACAATTGTGACGATCAGATATGTATTTTTGTTTCTGTTGCAGCTGTTTATTTGAACGTGAAATCACAACCATTGATCCATGGTCTTATACTATGTATCCGATAAATATACTGAATTTAAAAACGTCTACGGCACTTTTTGGATAATGTCCAGAAAGATCTGAAAAATATAAGAGACATCGATTATATTTTCTCGACTACACGTATAAGCTTGAAATACGAAACTATTAGTTATAGTAGAAATGTAAAGATTGGTAAAATGTGGTATTGCATGTCATCCTAGCAATAATACTTATTTTAATTAGTATAATACTATAATTGAATTTGTGAATAGATCATATTAGATAAATAACGTGTATTAGTAGGAGACCTTATAGAGGATATCTTTTGTGATTGATGCTGTTATTTTTAAAAGTAAAAGTTAACATACCTACCTTGCCATTGGCATTGTACACATACTTGTTCTTTTTTTTATTATTTAAGGTTACACCGGGAAAATAAATAAATGTGACGTTTTTAAAAACAACTTGAGACTCTCCGCCGATGTAATAATGAATGACCCTTTTCGCTATCACGAATTTTAAAATATAAGTCCCCATGAAAATATTTTCCTTACAGAAAGTTTTAAAAGAAAAATGAAGACGCTCCCTTGTGTATAATAATAAATACATTTAAGACATTTTTGCAAGAAAGAAAATATATATATTTCTCATATAATGTGTGCTATCTTCTATTTACTTTTAATCTCGGTAGACTTTTTATGAAATGTTATTTTATTCGTGTGTCATGCAACTTTTTTTTACGTTAATAAAAAAGTCAAAGAAGTTAGGGTGTAAATTGTGAATGATCTCTACACATATATTTCATATATATGGTGTTTACTATCACGAAGCGGCATCAATTTACCTGATTTAAAAAAAAAGAATTGGAAAACAAAGAAAGCACCAGTAACAAACCACTATGCACTTTTAACGTAGTTATTAATATAATGAACATTAAATAACTCGGCTAATATAAATATACATTCGGTTTATAAATCAAATACATAAAATTTAAAAACATATAGAAAATGCTACAAATACAAAAACATTTATATAAATAAAACCAGTCCCATTTGGGTTTGTAGAAATTTCATTTTCCTTTTCTTCTATTTACCCCCATTCCATTTTCCCACTATTAGTGCCTTCTACTCTCTCCATCTCCTGCATTTCCCCCCTCCTCTAATTTATGTATTTTCTTCTCTCTTTCTCCCGTTCTTTTCCCCAACTTTCTCGGTGTATGTGGTGCTACTACTGCTTGCTGTGTCACTCGGGATTTGATTGGCTAAAACCTTGAGCGTGCCATTTTATTAAGCATGAAACAAGCAGAAGCTGTGGAAGAAAAAAAAAACACCAGAACGATGTTAGGCTTTGAAAGCACTAGAGTAGTGTTTCGTCGAACTGAATTACACCAGAGCAGTGTTGTGACGAACTGAAAGAACCAGAGCCGTTTTGCGTCGCGACCTTTTAATTACACCAGCGCGGTGTTGCGACGTTTGAAATACAAGAAGAACGTAATATAATCCATCGGGATTATTTAACTTACCAAACAAATCCAGAACGTAATCGAAATCAGATATAATTATAAATTTAAGAAACTCGCAAAACCAAGTATGTTTTCAATTTCCGATGAAAACAGCCGGAATTATTATTTTATTCGATAAAAAAAGTATCTATACTTTATTTCCGGATGAATATTAATTCGATGTTAAGCAACCCAAGAAAGGGTCGATATCCCATGAAAAAAAAAATAAAAGACATAAATTTTAGTAACATAACCTCCATCTAGTGGTGAGAAGTCAGATAAACTCAATTGGAAACTGTTAATGATTTATGAATCTTAATTCTGCATTGAATAACAAAAAAGCGTAAGAAGTGTTGACGTGTTCCAACTACGCCGAATTTTTTGTTGTAAAATTATAATTGTTAAAAGAGTTCTTTAAGAACCGCCAGAGAGACTGATTTGACAGCCCAGTCGAACTATGCATTTCCTTTTCTATCATTCTTTTTATTTCTATTTTTCTTTTTGATAAAATTTTATAGCAGTTTACCTTATTTTATTAAATTTCTTTTAGACCTCTAAGTCTCATGCAACGGGATAAAATTCATTGAACGTGGCGATAAAAATTCGGTTAGGTTTTAGTGTAAATAATTTTTGAGATGACATTGTCTTTATTTACATATGATTTAGCATAATTAATGTGTTACTACTTGTACGCTGAGGAATAATCCCTTCCTATTACAGTATACACATTTCACACTAAGGATAGGGTTTGGATTACTCACTAGAAAATGCTACATTTAGTTATTAATTTTTTGACAGTAAATAAAGATTCAATTTTGAAGTGTTTCGAAAAATCCTTGGTTTGTACCATATCAATGAATTTAATCTGCATTTAATTAATAAGAAGAAAAAAGCACCTATTAAGTTTTTAAAAGAAAAAAAAAGTAGATGGGCATGATTACAACATTTTAAATCTGGAAATAAGTTGACATTATCATTTAGTTTTTTATTCCGCTATATTTGCATTTACGAGAAAAGTCATTGTTATGGCGATCAAAGGGAAAATTACCCTAATATAACGAAAGAGTTATCGTCATTATAGATAATGAACAGACTAGAGAGTTCCTATAAGGAATTTGGACAATATAGCAGCTTCGTTTAAAACATGCATACATAATTTGTGAATACACACAAAAACGTTACTTAAAATAAATTTTATTGAACACACGGAAAAAGTTAAGTTCTTGAACAAATGAAAAAAAACGCAAATTTTGTGCATAAGCTAAAAGAAAAAATCGGAATTTATAAGTCATGAATCCGAAATGATGGAACAAATATTGCAGCACCAGCAGGAATGATTTTTAAAACTGAAAAAAATTTAATTGACACACCGGCGGCATAATTCCACAAACAATTAATGGGCATATGCTCAGTAAAGAAATTTAACAAAATGCTATATGTAAATCAGTTTACACTGATACCAGACCACAAACCCTTAATGAAGTTGTGGAAAACACACTTATCGCTGCTGTATCAGTGGAACCATACTGTGTCTCTGTACTAGTTTCTAGCGTGAGATCGCTATCTGTCCCGACAAAGTTGATCAGATTCCTTGTTATAGAAAGTTCAACATTGTCATCTCACAAGCTGGCTAAAACATGCACTGACCAGAAAATTTAACCGTTTATCCAAAGGTCTTTATCCGAGATCTATTAAACACTAAACGCTTGTTATACATTAAAACTCTAGGACAGATTTCTCGAGCGATTCCACTATGGATATTAGGTAATTAGTCGGGCTATATCCTTGGTGCGTGGCTGTGTTTATTAAACAGGCAATTAGAGGAACTTGTGAAAAGTTGAGCCCAATATCAATCAGTTGCGAAGACACTTTGCTAAGCAAGTGAAGAGTAACATGGCATATGGACATTGTGATAATATCAATAGAAATTCACCTGGCATGGTTGACGGTCAATTTACAGAAATACCCTAAAACATTCTATTTTAAACTTAGTTTAGTGAGAATTGTTATCCATAGTATAGAAGAAGATCGTCTGAAGATGGCGAATTTGAAACTATGGTTGGCACGCATCAGGTTGGCAATAGGTAGATTGTACCTTGCTCTTTTTTTTACCTTGAAAGATATTAAATGCTCACATAAATGTGTAATTTTGCAATTTTTGGAAGTCTATTTAATATTTTCTGCAAATATATAAATAAGGGATCTGATGCCCGTACATTGTATTTACAAAAATTTTAGTCATAAAGTAATTCGATATGATCCTTGTAAATATAACGGTACTAATAAAATATTTAAGAGCATTTTTCGTTTTCTATTAATAGAATGTCATTCTTTAATCCGCTAATTTCATTTCATCTTTAAAATATTGACAGAGTTTATTCCACAAATAAAAATGCTATCTAAGTCGTCCTAAATCCCAGAGACACAACTCCTTCTGGCCTTTAAAATTGTGTGAACGAGATAAGTTAAGAAAAACTATTATTTTTAACACGGTTTAACACATTCACAAGGATAACAACACGTGGCACAGTGGAACACGAGGAACATATGTTGATGGGGCATCCAGTTGTGTGATTTGACCCTATAGTAGGAAATTGAACACTACAATTGCAGAAAAGTCACCGTGCATGTTCTTCGAAACTTATTCCTCATGGAATAAAAAGATAAAGTTCATTTTCTTGTTGCAAACCATAGATAAAAACACACTGTTGCCTCTTTGACCTTAATCCAATTAGAAAATCAGAACATGTGGGACAGAACTATGGCTGAGATTTCAGTGTCACCGTACACATTTCTCGCAGAGTCCTTTTGTAATAATTCTCAAAACTTGTGAAGTAAGAAATCCATAATCCTTGTGGCAGAAATATAATGATGATTTATCTAAGGACTATAATTATAAACTCCAACAGCTTGAGAGGGAAATAAGATTTAGCGAAAAAAATATATAATTTTGTGTTGATTGTTATCGAAAGTCACGTGATCGCCATGGGAGTGCAGGAGCCCTAAAAATCTGGGTTAGCTGACACTCATCGAAGGAAAATGAATAACTTACTCACTGATGTCATGCGAGACGTACATATAGTATTGATCCTTTGGCCAGAGATATTGAGTTCAACGTACTGAATCTTTCTCCAGACGTACAATATGCATAAAAAATAATCATTGAGCAAGTTACCAATATAAACGGAGGATTATCAATCAGCAGGTGGAAGGACAAGACTTTTGTCACAGATTTATTGCTGGCTAAACTCATGCAGAGAAAGGAAATTACCTAGAATTTCTGCAAATTAACTCCCTGGGAATTGAAAAGATGACAAATCGTTGACGCTTCCTGTTGTGTCTGAGTAGAACTGGCAAACCTGAAATTCTCATAAAATGATCTTCGATTGAGTGGAACGAATATGAAATATCTCATAAAAAAGCTGTTAATAAAACAGTAAAGGATTTGCATGATTCTAACTGCTCGAAGGGATGAGTGACTAATGATTTCAGGTGATTTTAGACAAACATTAATAGTCCTATTCAGGGAATTAAGGCAAATAATTTGAAAGCATGTTTTAAATTGTCTGTATTGTGAAAACATATCAAAGGGTTACAGCTTTCTACAAATATGAGGGCACATTTATATGACGATTTTCTGTCTGGACAATTTGTGGATACTTTTTTAAACCTGAGCAAGAAGACTGAATATGAATTGAAAAGGTGAAATAAATCAGAAATATTTAGCTTGGATAACTAAGTTAAAAAACAAATTGAAAAGGCTTCTTTTATCATTAATTTCAAATTTTAAAAATCATAATTTGTTGTGTGAAAGGAAAATTATGGCACTAAACTATTTCAGTAAATACTTTGAATGATAGACTTGAGAAAATGTTACCAAGAACTAACACATAGACTGTTCCGTAGAAGATTTGGAAATAATAAATTATCCAGTAAATTGTTGAATTCCCTCACCTAATTATCTTCGATTGCATGTGTGTGTCCTGGCCATACTTCTGCACAACCTCTCGCCACCAAAGTATGCAGTGTCACAAAACTCGTTATAAAAAAATGGAAAAACCGAAGATTTGTTTATCTCTCGAATTCCTTTGATACACTCCAACATGCCTTTTGAGTTCCAGCACGTTTGGTTTCTCATACGTTTATCTTTTGCAATGTCTATCAATACGTCACAAGGTCAAACACTAAAAGTTGTTCGTTTACATTTAGAAGCAGGTTGTTTTTTCCACATATTATATATCGTTGCTTCTGGATTAGGAAGTGAGAACAATCTTTTCATACTCACTTATAATATAAAAACTCGTAATATTATCTATAATTTTGTTCTTAGTATATTACTAAACAATAAGTGGACACAGTTTCTAAGTCATTTATGGCCCAGCCTTTGAATCAAGGGTAATATGTTTACAGATTGGATTCTCAAAAGGAAAGCAGTTATTCAAGACTATCATTTGTATCTTTGTAGATTCCCAAATTGAATAAATGAGCGGAGGTACAACCTTTTTGTTTTACATTGTTGAACATTAGAAAGGCATGGTGTATTTTACTCGTCGTAACTATGTAGATATATATAGGGATCCTATATATGTGAGTCATTGTTTATATTTTGGTTTATCTTATTCATTATTTTTTGTGATAGCGTGACGATCTTTCATGCAATTGTATATTTCTATATCATATAGCCTGATAATTTCTAATTTTAAGCATTTACTTTTGCATTTTTTTTTTATTTTGGCTATTGAACCCGATCGCTAAAATAAAGATGCCACTCTGGATTCCCCATAAGTGGGAGAAATTCTTCGTACCTAATGCATTTCTATTTTAACATAATTTCAAAAATTTCAGGTTATTTCTGGCATGTTGTACACGTTCTGGCATGTTTTACATGGTTTTACATTCTATTTTCAAGGAGGAAATCGAAATATGTTACTTGGTGCACACAATAGAATGTTTTTTCTGTTTTTTTCAAAAAAAAAATTAAGTGGTCACTCTTAATCACGAAAGGCAACAAGGTAAATATAAAAAAATACATTTCCGCAAGATTTAAATTTGTTGATTATCTTGCTTTGCTTTCGATACACAAATATTTGAAACAATCCTTTTAAACGTTGACCCATTCCATAAAGTTTAGTCTATCAAAAACCATAGTCGCTTTTTTAAAAGCTACCTTTATCCCAGTCAACGAAGGGTACATTTTCTTACACACACACGCATATATATATATATATATATATATATATATATATATATATATTAAATTGTAATTCAATGAATTTCAAAAAACTCTCATTGAAATGAAATGAAGTGGTTGTACTATATCTTGTACATGATCTGACCTCAATTAAGCGACCGGTCAAACTTTATGATTCTGTGATTCTACTTGAAGAGATATCTATTTATATAGATGTATGTATGTTTATGTGTGTATATGTATGTACATGGGTATATATATGTTTATATATGTGTGTGTATATGTATATATATATGTGTGTGTATGTGTATTTGTATCCATATGTATATATGGATATTGTGTGTATGTGTGTGTTTGTATATGTGTGTTCATGTGTATATTAGGATGAATATGCACATATGTCTCACCCCACCTTCTACCACTTACCACTACCTGCTCTCCTAAAACTTCGCCCCACTAAAAAAAATATACACCTCTAATGAAAAGGTTTCCACCAGACTTTGAATTTATTATCGCTGGACCCAAAACAAATTTAAACAAGCACTTGCCCGATTCGGATATATACACAGCTATGCGGATTACCCAGTATATAGCTTGAAAATTGTTACCAAACGGATGTAAAGAACGTATAATATGGATTTTACCAAGCAAGTTGGATCAACAAAAACATTCATATCCTTTTTCTACAAATCCTCCGGCTACAGGACTTCTGATAAATGTATTATTTTCGCTTTGACTTTCCATGTCTAACTGACTTTAGCAAATAGGGTGCATACCTTTATAACTATTTGCTAATATTTTCTCTCCTCTGATGAGATGGTAGACATCGAAACCCTATAGGTTAAGGAGATTAATTTTCTAAAACATCCTTTGTCTAGCTTAGAACAATAAAAAAATTCTTTGATATGAAACTCAACCACTTCATTTCATTTCAATGAGAGTTTTTTGAAATTCATTGAATTACAATTTAATCTATTTGCTCTATCTTGCATATCGAGCAATTCTTGTTTAGATGGAATAACTTATAGAATATTACTGCCAGTAATATTTTGTAAACCAACAATCTCACGTTTACATAACCACTGATTGTTAAATAAAAACTATTCCGAAAAATATTAAGCTCCCTCCAAACAAGGTTGAGCTTTTCTATCCCTTCTAAATATGTTCGACAAAGAATGCTTACCACTTTCTGCGAAAAATATACCAATTCCCTCTAAAAGTTCATACATACATAAGCTTGTACAGTCCCTCAACAAATTTCTTATAAATGTCAGATGGAATGCCCACCACTTTGACCAAAGCACCAACAAGAAAAGCACAACAAAAAAACTAGTTCAACATCCTGAAACATTCAAAATAGGCCTCCAAGTTAACTCTAATAGTGAACAGAAGAAACCGCAAAGAACTGCGGCAAAATTCTACGGGCTTAAAACAAATCAGCACCCTATGTTTAACCCAGAGCTTGAACATTTTGAAAACATGCTAATTGACTTAGTCAAAAACATAAAGTTTAAGAATAACTGGTATACACCTAACAGTACTACTAAGAAAATCAATAACTTTGCGAAAAAATCAGTAAAAGTTCACATATATTTGTTCCAGCCGATAAAACCAAAAACTATTATAAACTAGAATACAGCAATTATAAGAAATTTATATAAACAGAATTAAACAAATCCTATAAACCTGCCCCCGAAAACAAAATAGATGAAATCAACTTAGAAGCTAAAAACTTACTTTACATTATGAATATCCATGAACATACAGAAATTGTCATTCCTGGCACTCCCAGATTTACACTGTAAGACCACAAAGAAAATTTCCACGAGAACCCTTCAATTAGACTTATTTGTCTATCTAGGTCGGACATTGGTCTAGTAAGCAAGAAAATCTTAGAATCATACCTTCCATTAGAGACAAAGTTAAATTCCCACTCTGGCAATGTACGGACTCAGTTATAAACTGGTTCTTAAAACTAAAGGATAAGCAACAAATAAGCTTTATCACTTTCGATATAAATAATTACTATCACTCAATCTCCCAATACTATTAAATAAGGCACTAATATTTGCAAAAAAAGCATTCGGACATAACGGATTTAGAAATTAAATTAATCTTATTAGCCAGACGATCCCTAATTAATTTTGAAGGTAAATATTGGACAAGAAAAGATACCCCTAATGACTTCGACATAATAATAGGATCTTCCGGTAGTGCACAAGTAACTGACTTAGTGGGTCTTTATTTATTAAAAGAAATTAGTATAGAATTCAGCAATATGCAAGGGGGGCTATACAGGGATGACGCATTATCCGTCACCCCCGCAAGACCAAGGCAATACAACAACACTATCAAAAAACTGCATGAATTTTTCAAAAACTTTGGATTGACTATAGATGTCGACCCAAATAAAAAAACTTCCAACTTTTTAGTCGTATCGTTAAATCTATGTTATGAATCTTACACCCCGTACCATAAACCAAATCTAAACCTATTTTATGTACACAAACAATCTAATCACCCAAAGTCAATAATCAAATCAATAGTTCCATCTATTTCCAAAAGAATATCAAATCTATCAGCTGACAAAAAAGCCTTTGACCAGGTATCAACATTCTACAATAATGCTTTAAGGATTTCAGGATATAAAGAACGCATAGAATATAACAAAAAAACACCCTTTAGCGAGAAAACTACACTCAGTAATTACTCATAATATGACAATAAAAAATAACAACAACAGAATAAGCCAAAATGTTCCTAACAATACAAATTTCCTCACTAAATACACAGCCACCAGCCCAATCCCAAATCAAAAACAATTTAATAAGAAGAGAAAACTAAGACGTAAGAATGCCATTTGGTTCAATCCTCCTTTCAGCTCCAATGTAAAAACTAACATTCCAAAAGAATTTTTCAGAATAGTGGAAAACTTTAAATACCCTCATAAGTATAGTACCATATTAAACAAAAACTCCATAAAAATCTCATACTCCACAATGCCTAATCTAGCACAGACAATAATTTCAACAAATAACAGGAAAATTAAAAAAGCCCTGGATATACCAATTGATCAAATACTTAGTAACAAATGTAACTGCCTAAATAAAAATGAATTCCCCCTTGATAACGATTGCATACACAAAGACGTGGTATACGCCTGCACAGTCACGCAATTACCAAAACATAAAAACAACCAATCAAACGAGGAAAAAATGAACATAGTCGAAGCGTTCAGAACGCAAACATATATAGGGAAACATATGTTGAGGGCTCGAATGATAATAACAACAGAAACAACGGCCAGGCTAACGTATCCAATAATATAATTCACAGTGAAGACCAGTTTAGGACTAACCAGAACCAAGGCTATGAATCCCCATGCCCCATCTTTGCCCAGCCCCCCAATATAGGACTCAGTAGAAATGGGACCGATGAACAAATAAACAGTAATAAAACAAGGAAAACATTCACGTATATAGATGCATCTTCAAGCTTAATAAAAATAAGAATCTCAAACCACCTTCATTCCTTCAGAAATGAAAGATCTCAAAACAATGATAATAATAGTACATCTTTAACCAAATTCATCAACAGCCTAGAGGACACGAACATTTCATATTTAATTAAATGGAGAATACTGAATAAATCTAGATCATATGCCCCAGGGGATAAGTTTTGCAATCTTTGTATATCCGAGGCAGTTAACATCATAACCTTCAATAAACCCATAATAAATACCAAGAACGAGCTAGTTTCCAGAGGTAAAAACAAGAAAAAAATTAAATACAGCCATCTTAAAATAAAATAACATACACTCTCGGTATAAATGAGAAATAGGTAAAGACAAAGTACTAAATACACGTCAGTCTTGACTAAAATCTAAACAATTACTTTGCTAATATAATAATGTTCATTTTCTAAAGATAGGTTCTTAATCACCTCTTTTAACACATAAAATAACCCTCTCTTTTTGTATATATGCACATGTTAAGTAGAACCTTACTATAAGCACATTAACATACTTTAAATATCCTACACATAATTTGCACTCTAAGATCTAATGATAATAGTATTTCTAAAAACATGTAGCTTTCCAATTAAAGAATTTAAAACTCCGTCCCCATCTACTAACCAGAAAAAGAGCAAAACTTCCCCATTGCAAGGTAATCTCCAGATCCGTACGTATAAACAAGAAAGAACTATACTCATTGATGCGTCATCCCTGTCGGTACTAGTTTAATTAAATTCTATAACCATAGTTACACAACCCCACTGTTTTCATCTTATGAATGTTAAATTAGCAGAGTGGCGGTAAAAGAATAAAAAATACCTATGATAAACTTAGGTAAGTTACTTACACTAATTATTGCTATAAATAATGGTGTTAAATAATGGTATACATTTTTTTATGTCTAAATATATTTTTATGTATATGAGGGTATATCTGGGTATATATGGAACACGTGTCATATGTGGGTATATATGGGCTTAGATGTAAGTATATATAGTGAGCGTATGTGTGTATTAACTGTATGGGTGCGAGTATGTAAAAATATATATTGTACGCGTTCATGCATGTGTACGTGGGTGTGTATGTATATGTTATGTGTAGGTATATATGTATATACGCATGTGTGGGTGTATATGTATGATTGTATGTATATGTATTCAAGTATTTATAGATAACTTTTTATATATTGAAATGCAGCTGTAGAAAATTTCCCCAGTTAAATATTATTAAATAGCATAAGGTTATGGATATTACTGATTTTAAACGTTTTTCAGTAAGGTATTATCAGTAATGTTTTACCTTTGTTTTAACGTATTTAGCATTGAACTATTACCGTAAGGACTATAAAATCAAGATAAAACGCCCCATCAATAATATTAGATTTAATTTCACAATTAGCTCATAAACATTAGTATATTCTAAACTGTATGTCAATCCTCTTTCTAAGGGAAATATAGATACATATAAAATTAAAAATAATTAGTACCTCATGGGCACTATATATAACTTGAGTTGACAGAACAAATACGATTTAAATTGACAAGGAGGTTTGAGACGAAACTAGGAAAAATCCGGAAAAAAGAATTATTCCTTTTACGTATTTGGCCCATCTTTTTATTTTTAGTTAATTTTGGTTTTTGTTCTTATCTCTATATTCTTCTTGTTACTCCTCCTACCCCCCCCGAACCAAGTCCCTATATCTTGTACACGACCTGACCTCAATTAAGCGACCGGTTAAACTTTATGATTCTTGGATTCTACTTGAAGAGATATCTATTTATATAGATGTATGTATGTTTATGTGTGTATATGTATGTATATGTGTATATATATGTTTATATATATGTGTGTGCATATGTATATATGTGTGTGTGTATGTGTATTTGTATGTCTATGTATATATGGATATTGTGTGTATGTGTGTGTTTGTATATGTGTGTTCATGTGTATATTAGGATGAATATGCACATATGTCTCACCCCACCTTCTACAACTTTCCACTACCTGCTCTCCTAAAACTTCGCCCCACTAAAAATAATATAAACCTCTAATGAAAAGGTTTCCACCAGACTTTGAATTTATTATCGCTGGACCCAAAACAAATTTAAACAAGCACTTGCCGATTCGGATATATACACAGCTATGCGGATTACCCAGTATATAGCTTGAAAAGTGTTACCAAATGGATGTAAAGAACGTATATGGATTTTACCAAGCAAGTTGGATCAACAAAAACATTCATATCCTTTTTCTACAAATCCTCCGGCTACAGGACTTCTGATAAATGTATTATTTTCGCTTTGACTTTCCATGTCTCACTGACTTTAGCAAATAGGGTGTATACCTTTATAACTATTTGCTAATATTTTCTCTCCTCTGATGAGATAGTAGACATCGAAACCCTATAGGTTAAGGAGATTAATTTTCTAAAACATCCTTTGTCTAGCTAAGAATAATAAAAATTCTTTGATATGAAACTCAATCACTTCATTTCATTTCAATGAGATTTTTTTGAAATTCATTGAATTACAATTTAATCTATTTGCTCTATCTTGCATATCGAGCATTTTTTGATTTAGATGGGATAGCTTATAGAATATTACTGCCAGTAATATTTTGTAAACCTACAATCTCACCTTTACATAACCCTTGATTGTTAAATAAAAACTGTTCCGAAAAAAAAATATATATACAAATATACAATTGCTTTTTTTTACGATAATAATTACATACCTGCAGAAACGAGTGTGCCCTCCTTTGGGGAATCCTCAGTGAAATGTGTCATGATTAACACTAGTAAGCAGATTCGAACCCGGACACTCGAGCCATCTCTGACTCGATTAGCAAAGAGCGTATCCAATCGTATCAAATCACCCGCGAGAAATATCGTTAAATTTACTCATTTTAATTTTAAATGTTTTTACGTCAGTTACAATGATCTTACTGTTATACGATGATATATGCATGAGATTTTATCTGACTAAATTCAACTAAAAGTGATACACGACAAAGAAACGAGTTTCTTAAAGGGGATGCCATAATAATATAGATATTACTATGTACATGCACATATTTATATGTATATGTACATAGCTATAGAAATATTCATACCTATCTATCTATATATATCTATATATATGCATATATATCAATATATATATATATACATATCTATATGCATACATATCTCTCTCTATATATATACACATTCATATCTATATATGCATATATATACATATATATATATATATATATATATATATATATATAACAACAAAACAGTACTGTATGTGGATGACTATACTTCTCCTCATCTTGAGTTGAGCATATTGAGAAGTGATACACGAATTACCATTAGCGTATAGGCGATGCTCTTTGAGTAAACAAATCGAGCTTAGGTAGTTCGGACGAGGTCAAAACATCAGTAAACTCATGAGTCACACAGGAACCGCCGCTAGCGTAGTGGTTAGGCGCCTTGACTGTCGTAGAGACGGTCGGGTTTCAATTAAGGCTTGAGTCTAGCTGCACTGATGAGCTGTGAAACAGCGACACGGTATTGTATAATATATATTTATATATATACATGTGTATATATATATATATATATATATATATATATATATATATATATATATATATATGAATGATCAAATGTGAACCATGACCGGATGTTATAAAATAAATAACTTGATAAAAAAATAAAGAAATATAATATGACCCCCCAAAAGTGAACCCTAATCGGGTGTATTACGTTTCGTGATTTTTTTTTCCAATCGACTTATGTATTTTATAACATCCGAATATAGTTTCCTCTTTTACGTCATTTTAATATATATATATATATATATATATATATATATATATATATATATATATATATATATATAATTTAAAGGAGATTAGAACAATAGTCTAAAGAGCTGAGTGTATTTCAATGTAACAGTGAAATTACTAGTTTAATTAAAATACAGGAAAGAGAAAGTGCTCGTTGTAATTAAGATATATAATAAGCTAAATAGTTAAATATCCTAGAGCTAATTTAATATTAAGTAATGCGATTGATAATTTAAAATTTAAAAATCAAATTATAATTAAATTAAAAATCCGTTTCATAAGAAGGAACAACAACAAAATCAATTATCTGTACGATCGTTTCGGAAAACAACGCTTTTTTTGTGGCAGACATCTAGTTACGGACAATAATTATTACATATAGTTTTTTAATAAGCAAGGTCTCCTCTTCAGCAAATTTTTAAGGGTTTTTATCAAATATAAACTTAAAATGGCGAGTAATTGAGTCTTGCAAACCATATACACGAGGAGATAAATTATGTGAACTATGTACAAAAGAGACCATAAAAAGGTTAAAATATTAAGATATAAAAAATGCAACCACACTATTAAATTAAAGACATGAACTTATATTCACATGCAGTTATAAACGTTGGTTTAAATTTAATAAATACAAACCACCTTAAATCATTAAAAAATACTTATTAGTAAAAATAGATTACAATTTTGTTTTAATAAATTAAGTTAGACTAATCATCCCCCTTACACCCTTTAAATAAAAAAGTAAAGAAAATATGACTAATTATCTCCCTTACATTATGTAATTACACAAACAACATTCGAAATATAAACCGTAGCGTCTTTAAATCCAAAGTACGCTAACGGAAATAATTTATTGCACGGGCGTCCCCCCTTTTTAAAATTCATCATTCAATAAGATAAAAAGCTATAGCAAACATCTAAATGAGTATTTTAACCATACTTCCTGATTTCAAAAGGCCAAAAATTAAAAGGTAGATTTCTATATATTTTTATGTATATACCTATATATCTATGCATATGTATATATGTGTCTATTTTTTTCATATATATGCATGTATATATTTGTAATGTTGTACTTAAAGCAAACTTATAATTTAAATTCAAATATATATTTTCTCTATTTCTTTTCTATCTCTAACCCATATTAATTTTCTTATAAATTTTAAACCCAGACCTTTTATTTCAATTTTTTTTAGATACATCTGCCTTACTTTTAATGCTAGGTTTGTTTATGGTGTCTTTTAAATTTAATAACAACCCTTAAACATTTGCTGACGAGGAGACCTTGCTTATTAAAAAACTATATGTATTAATTATTGTTCGTAACTAGATGTCTACCACAATAAAAAGCATTGTTTTCCGAAACGAGCGTACAGAAAATTGATTTTGTTGTTGCACCTTCTTATGAAACGGATTTTTAATTTAATCATAATTTGATTTTTAAATTTTAAATTATCAATCACATTACTTAATATTAAAATAATATATATATACATACATATATATATATGTATGTATTTATATGTATATATGTATACACTATGCGAATATAATCACCAAACAATTATATGTCACCAAGCCACTATACTAATATATATTTATAAACGCGCATAAATAAATTACGTAGATATTTTTAGTATTGTGTGGATTCTTCGGACTACAGATCCTGTCTTGATTATCATTTTCATTGCGCTGTGAAACTATATATCAACTAATACAAATTATAAGCAAGACAAAACGCAAAATTACACGTATCAATATCCTCAGGCTTTTAATAAAGTCGTTGGATCCATGGTTGAATTTGATATTTTTACATAAAAATTAACCTTTTTATTCTGTAGAAGTTACTTTAATAATTGAATTCCATTACTTTGTTCTAATTTATTTTTCGCTAAAGATCTGCCTCGCTCTGCACCATTTAATCCAAATATGCTACGAAATGAAAGTTAGAGGCGGAAGACGTTGTATCAATTAAGATAAAAATTAAATGTAATAAGTCCCCAGACGTACCTCTTCATCGTATAGTATATCGATACACTAAGGCTGACTGGGATAGCTTCCGTACATTTATATCTGATCTACCTCTGCATTCCATGTTTAAAAAGGATGTGCCCTCTATAGTATTAGACCTAACTGAATGGTTAATTGTAGGTATTGACCATTTCATACCCTCTAAAAAGTTTCAGCAAAAACCTAACACCCAGCCATGGTTCTCTCCAGAATGTGCTGCTGCCATTGCGCACAGAAATCACTTTTTCCACTGCTTCAAACGTAATAGATGTATGGAAACTAAAGCCGTTTTCAGGACTGCCAGCAACAATTGTAAGAAAGTAATAAGGAACGCAAGAGTGTTGTATGCTATATATGTTAAGTCCAGAGTAGCTGAGTAGAGGCTTGGTTCCCACCAGTTTTGGCAAATAGCAAACAGAATCCTGAATAGAAGCGTGTGCTCCATCCCAACTATTATCAATGGACCTGAGGTAATCTCGTCAGCATCAGACAAAGCCAAACTCTTTGTCAAGAACTTTGCAGCTAATTCTACCTTTGCGACCAAGACCGCCAACCTCCAATATTTCCTCCTGTATCAGAAAACACGCTATGTGATATACGTATATCTGTACGTGATGTTGCCAAGCTAATCAAAAACCTTGATTCCAGTAAAGCAACTGACCCTGATGGTATTCCAATTATAGTACTCAAAAAACTTCAACCTGAATTAGCGCCCATACTTACAAAACTGTTTAAACGTTGTCTTAAGGAGAATAGTTTCCCATCTCCCTGGAAAATCTCATCAGTATGCCCTGTATTTAAGAATTCAGGTGATCGCTCATCCCGCTCTCAGTACAGGCCAATAAGTCTCCTGTGCGTCATGAGTAAGTTGCTAGAATCTGTGTTAAATACAGAAGTAATCAAACATCTCAACAAAAATAACCTTCTTAGTGACACTCAATATGGTTTCCGTTCTGCTAGATCTACAGCAGATGTCCTTACAGTTATATCGCATAGGATTAGCAAATCTCTCGACGGTGGCAATCTTTCTAGGGCAATTGCTCTTGACATATCTAAAGCCTTTGATAGGGTATGGCATACAGGTTTACTTCATAAGATCGCTAGCTATGGTATAGCTGGAAAAGTCTTCTCAATTATTAAATCATTTCTTTCTGATAGGTTCATAAGAGTAGTAGTTGAGGGGCAAAAATCAGAAGCTCACAGTATTAATGCCGGTGCCCCTCAGGGATCCATCCTGGGCCCAACTCTTTTCCTGATCTACATTAATGATCTTCCAAATCATATCCTTACATCATTTGTAGACATTTATGCTGACGACACTACCATTTATGGTACCACATCTAAGACAGTAAACGACCAAGTTCTCTCCAATTCTCTCTCCTCTGATCTTGAGCACGTATTACAATGGGGAAAGGAGTGGCTGGTTACTTTTAATGCATCTAAAACCAAGCTTCTCTCTTTACATCATCAACATTCTAATTCACATTTGTCATCAATTGAAATGAATGGCTCTCGTCTTCAGGAGGCCTCAAGTTTTGACAAGCTTCTGGGCTTGACCATTACTCCTGATCTTAAATGGAACACGTATATCAAATCTGTTGCCAAGGCCGCTGGAAAAATGGTGGGATCTTTCTATCGATCCAGTAGATATCTCACTGCTGATGCTATTCTCTACCTATATAAGAGCCAGGTACGTCCAAGGATGGAATACTGTTGCCACATCTGGCCCTCCCTCGCCAAACTTTCACAAGAAACACTCGTCTAGCTGTAAACACTATCAATAATTTCCCCCACTCTTTATCTGTGCCTAAACCTAAACGTAGATTCCATGAACAAAGCTTCTTTCTTAGAACTGCACGCCTGTGGAATTGTCTTCCGTTTTCCTGCTTTCCGGCTGACTATAATATGGTTGTGTTCAAGTCTAAAGTAAATAAGTTTTTGATGAGCCGTTCCATATAAGTTATTAAATTTACCAAATTTTCATTACTAATGATTACTATATTGACCAATTTCTACTGTACACTCTTTAACCCTTATCTTTGAGTGGCATCTGGGCCTTGATAATGTGGTGATGCCTTTGTAAAAAAAAAAAAAGACGTTCTTATAAGGAAATACCTTCTTAATCTGAGGTGTATATTTCTACTGTGTCACACGGCCTTTACATTGCTTATGTTTTTTTTTTGGTTATGCTTATGCGAATGAAGGTCAGACTTATTTAACGTACTTTTTACCGAGTAACTTAACCTGTCCGTATAAAAAATATTGCTGTGTAGTATCACAAATATTATCTGCCTTTATGTGTATCGCATAAATGTTAATCAACATATATCAATGGAGTATTTCCTTCGACGTGTATATTAAAACGTATTTTCATTATTTACACCTACCTATATCATGATTGTAACCCCACTTGTGTCCGGTATTTTTATATGATGATACATAAAATTAATTTTCATTTGTCTAGCACACTTAAGAATTATTGGGACTGATATTGAAATGGAACAACGTAATTACTATTGGGTTAAGAACATGTAAGAAAAGTAAAACTCTACTCTGTTAGGTTAATTTGAAAAAATAATTATTCTAAGTATTTTATAGAATTCGGTGACCGAATATGCATGTTGAAATAAAGTCGACTGATTATTGGATCTATGCAATATATTTTAAAACCTTAAACAAGTTCTTATGTAATTTTTGTACTTTGCTTTGTCTTATAAATATATATATATATATGTGTATATATATGTATATATATATTCATCTGTGTGTGCGTGTGTATGTGCGTATGTGTGCGTGTGACTACTTCATTTAATCACACATATTATTATACAAAAATATAACATTATGCGTAAATTTTCATGATTTACTTCAACATCGCTAAATACATATTTGAACAATGTAGTAGGTTATAAAAATATATGTGAATATGCCTACACAGAATATTCCGCGTTTGATTCTCGTGAGTCAGGCTTATGCCTAGTTAATTCTGACGAGAACGAAATGCGGAATATTTTGTGTAGCTTAATTGCCATATACATTTTTATAACTTGCTATATACATAGGTATAAACACATATACATATAATATATATATATATATTTACTCAAGTATTATTTGCTATACATACGCAGAGTATTTTACTAAAGAAATCTATTTTGAAGATGTTATATCTATACAAGTTGTGTATCAGAAGCATTTATGTGCGTAAAAAAAAGAGCTATAATGACGTTTTGCATGTGATTGTGCACTTGTTGAATTCCGACGTTACAGTGTATGCAAATCAAGAATAAACAACGATACAATCTTATACACACATACGTACACACGTTCACGCATACATACGTACATACATACATACATAGTGACATATATATATATATATTCATATATATATATATATATATATATATATATATATATCCTGTATATTATATTTTCATTGCAGCAATTTCATTCTGCCGCAAATTGCTGCAGCTTTTTAATAAAAAATGCCACATAAAAATGTATTATGTCGACACATTCAATCTTCGTTTTATGTAATTATACTACGTCGTTTTATACATGTTTATTCGTTATAAATACGTTTTATATTTGATCATAGACAAGTATCATGACGATTGCAACATCTACAGAGGAAGCAGTTTCTTTTTTTCTCCCTGATTATTGAGTCCGATCAGCGCTGCTACTATACACCGTGTATTATTCTTTAAAGTCGGGCGATGTTCATATGCCCCCGTACTTAACTACTTATTACATACATAGACTAAACATACGCGTCTGTTCTCGCTTCACCTAATTATTTCTGCCTTCCGAGTCACCGTCCACCGTTTCTTATTGACTGAGCTCGGAATTTCCATTATTCTTAAGATCCCATTTTTGCCTACATTACCGAACACCAGTTCTCGGTTGACAAATATTTTGCTGAAAATAAATATCTATTATATATATATATATATATATATATATATATATATATATATATATATATATATATATATATATATATATATATATATAGTCATAGTCCCAGGATGAAATATATATATATATACATATAT
Source organism: Euprymna scolopes (assembly GCF_053919585.1). Lineage (NCBI taxonomy): Eukaryota > Metazoa > Mollusca > Cephalopoda > Sepiida > Sepiolidae > Euprymna > Euprymna scolopes. The sequence goes on from NC_136513.1 coordinate 12,822,165, forward strand.
ATATATATATATATATATATATATATATATATATATATGAATATGGATGAAAAATACATACATATATGTATACATATATATATATATATATATATATATATATATATATATATATATATATATATATATATATATATATATATATAGCCCCAGGATGAAAAGGCTGAATAGACCGTTTTCTAGGGTAATACTATTGGTACTCTGACACATTCCTCTGCGAGAGGAAAATGGACTATTTCTAAATATTATTTTGAATCTTTTTTGGTAATATATTGTATGATTTATGAATTTGTTTTCAAGAATATAAGGATTAGTGCGGGGTCAAATAATTATATTATGATTAGCACATTGTTATTTGAATATTATATATATATATATATATATATATATATATATATATATATATATATATCATTAAACTTTTATTTTATTATACATGTATCGTCATGAATTATTTTATACAATCGTCTAAAATACAAGATCCCGTTCATGTGCAGAAAATATGTTGTGCTTAATAATAAAAAAAACGTCAGCTGGCAAACCGAAAGTGCTGATCTTGCTCGTAACATAAATAAATAATGCACACGGTGGAAGGATAAATTTGTTGCTCTTAAGAGAAAATACACACTATAGGGTTTTTTTTTTGTCTTTTATTAAAAAAGTCACTTCAGGTAACTTGCTTATTGAGTAGAGCTAACATCTATTCAATATAGCGGCCTTTAGCAAGACCGTCTTAAAAGACAAGATGACCGGTGGGCAAAAATAATTTAATCTGCTGAGGTAATCACGGATAGTCCTTAGTTGCTTGACACCGGTAGTCACCGGTAGTCACTCGTAACGTCTTGAAGTCAGTGTACTATTTCTTTTTTTATTGAAATGCCTTCACGGTGCATCGTTCCAAATTGCTGAGGAAGTTATCGTAAAAGACCAAACGTGACAGTATTTTCATTTTCGACGGATAAAGAATAATAATGCAGTAAAAAAAAGATTTTACACCATCTCCATTCAGCAAAGTAAGTTTTAATGTGCTCTCCCCTGTATTTAACACGATGTAACTATAATTTAATTCATTATTATCATCCTAAGTTTTTTACCATTCAAAAGAAGAAGCTTCAAATAAATTGCTAATATTTAAAAAAAACTTTACAGCATACAAAACTAATGAAAATGCGAGACAACATCGACTCTTTAAAACACGTTCTTATGAAGAGACGATTTTTTAAGCTGTTGACACACATGTTTTAAAAATCTAGCAAAAATTAATTTTCCAGAAATTTTTCAATATTTAAAAATAAATTATGCCGGCTGATGAGATTTTTAAACTTTTTTTAAAGCTAGAAAGATAAAATAAAAAATACTTATATATATATATATATATATATATATATATATATATATATATATATATATATATATATATGACAGTAAACTAAAAAAACGCGCGTTAACACGTGGTCTTAATTCATTTAATTAACGTAATTGGGTTTGTATTACTGTACATATAGATTCGAAAAAGTTGTCAAAATACAAATATATAACAAATAAATGTTATCAAAGGCAAGATAAGTTACTTTTCTACCAAATTTTTGTGTTTTTATTCAATGTAACATGTTTATTCAGCTCGAAAAACGTACAGTGTTTACCAATGTATTCGAAAATTCAAGATGGCGTCTGATTCTCTCTTTAACACGGTAAGTTTGGGATAAGGTGTTATAAATAAAAATCTATACAAAATACTATTAAAAACCCGCCGAATATATGTAAACCTATATCACGGTAACATAGCGAGTTTTTACAGTATGTTATCCGGTTTTGTATTTATAACACCTTTTTCCAAACTTACCGTGTTAAAGAGAGAATCAGACGCCATCTGGAATTTTCGAATACATCGGTAGACACTGTAAGTTTTTCGAGCTGAATAAACATGTTACATTGAATAAAACACGAAAAAATATATCCAGTTTGGTAGAAAAGTAACTTATCTTGCCTTTGATAACATTTATTTGTTATATATTTGTTTTTTGACAACTTTTTCGAATCTATGTGTACAGTAATACAAACCCACGTATTTTAACAAACTTAAAATATGGATATAAAATTATTATGTTTGTTATGTGGTGAAATAATCTTAAATAAGAAACATGATTTTTCTTTAGGTTAATTATTTTTTTACTGTGCAATATTTCATGAATTTATTAAAAATTTTGTTTTTGATTTTGAAAAATATTGTGGTTCATTTGCATGTAAAAATATTGTGGTTCATTTTGATTAAAAAAATATTCATTTTGATTAAAACAATATTGTTCATTTTGATTTAAAAAAATATTGTTAATTTTGATTTAAAAAATATTGATGATTTTGATTTAAAAAATATTGATGATTTTGATTTAAAAAATATTGATGATTTTGATTTAAAAATATTGATGATTTTGATTTAAAAAATATTGATGATTTTGATTTTAAAATATTGATCATTTTGATTTAAAAAATATTGGTCATTTTGATTTAAAAAATATTGATAATTTTGATCAACAAATAGTTTAATTTTAATATTTGTTTATTGTCTTAACTCATATCAAATGTTTTGCTTGTGTTCTGCTTCAAATATTCATGATCTTACATGCATACTTTTCATTTAATTATATTAAATAATCTTCAAGTTTATTTAAAATCAAATCGTGTTCCTTCACTTTTTTAAAATGTAATTTATAAGTAATTAAAGAACGCATTCTAATCTTTAAAATCTATAATACAACGAAATATTCAATTGCTTATAAACAACTTGTGTTTTTTTAATTATTTTTTATTATTAATATTAGATGAGTTTCAGTATAAATAATCGTGTTCTTTCTTTATTTCTTTATTTTAATCCAATTTTGAAGTTTTGTAACGCTGTCTGTAAAAATTACTGTTCATTATTGACAGTCTAAGAGTTCCACATATCTTGCTTGTTGGGACCTCGGAGATGACGTCATTTATTCAGCTGGCCGGCCATCTTTATAACGAAGGCAACGCCTTTAGCCTCAAACACCGCCTCAGCACGGGTTCAGAACTAGGAACGTGCCTTTTCCCAAAAGCGCCGTCGGAGGTTACACGAATACTCGGCGGATGGCAGCGTTCAGGCTTGCTTTAATGTAATAAGGGGTTCATGTTGATGATATTTTCTATGTCAGACCAAACGACATAATTAGTCAGTTTAGTTCGGAGACAAGTGAAAGAAGCGCACAAGTTCATAGCACACCATCTGCGGCCAAACCTTGGTAAATTTGGGCATGTGGACAGGCATCGCGTCCTGTTGTTACACCCATAGTCGGCAACCGGACAACTAATTGCACCATAGAATCACCGCGCGCTTCATCACCTCCAGATGCATTGTGGTATTAACTTTCAAGCCACCCTCGAGGATAGGAGGTAACCTGATATATCCTCACTGAAAATCACACCAAAGACAATAACTGTGAACGGAAACTTTGTTTTCATTACGCTGGTGCTGGCAATGACCCTGTGCTCATAACATGAATCGAAATAGAACATGAGGTGTATAGCAGCGTATCTCTGATCACCCCGTTGTCGTTTTCAGACACGATAGAAGGTGTAGCTTTTAGACACGTATAGAAGATTTCTATCGCTTTGGTGATTGGTGCACAATTAGTAACTAGTATACCGGTTTTCATCAAAAGGGAAATAGAATCATGTCGTCGTTTCCAGGGTTACAATTTTACTTGTTCAACCTTGTATGTGCATAAATATATTCGATTTGCTCGATGTAATACTTCAGAAATTATATTAACTACACGTTAGAACAACGAAAATATATTATTCATGGCAGGTATTTTAAACTAGTTGGACGTCTATATTACTATTGCAAATCCTGATATGCCGCAGATTTCACCACTGCTGAGCGTCAATTTAAACCATTGTCTGGTTGTTTTCCATGAATTAAACTTTTTTTACATGCATGTTGTGCGTTATAATTTACTGTTTTCTGAAATATTCCGAAAATATAGGTTGATTACTATTAATCGTTGATTCTCTTTTTCTATTGTGTTATAATTATAGGGAGGGCGTCATAAATATGCATTGTTTGGTTCTTACACTAACTTATATTTTCAAATTTATAACGTATGGACTATTGGGAAACCACAAAGTCGGTTTACGTTAGTGATTTTACGACAAATGTGTAATAATTATTATAATCTTATATAATACCGCAATATTGACAGATTCATCTGAACTGCATTACTCTTACTAGGAGAATTTATAATATGAACACCTACAATATACTGCAACTAATGAAATGTATTTAAAATACAATCTTTCCTATAGTAATATTTTTGATTCACAAACTTTAAAGACATAGCATGGGAAGTTTTATAATAAAGAGCTTTTATTATTCAAGTAATATCATCGCAAAAAACAGTGAAGGCCTATTGTTATTAGTACCTTAAAAGTGTATACGTAAGAAAAATGTCCTAAGCAAAATAAGAGGTTTATAAGCTGAAAGATTTTGTAAACAAGCTACAGAACAAGTATGCTGGGTTATTACAGTATATTAAATGTCGGATTGAAGCAATAATACAAGTTGAAAAAAACACAGAATCCATTTATGTAATTGTATGAAAATATATTTTACTATTTTATATGTTAATCAAAAACTATCGAAATAGAGATGCATTACAAGACCCCTTTCACATTGAGTATTATTTAATTTTTTTTTTTACCAGGGACCATTTTTCATTAACGTTACTTTTACTTAAACATGGTCTTACCTTTACCCAGTGCATAATATCACTGCACTTGTAAATGTACGTCAAAGATGGGTTCACATAAAGCGAAGTGCTTGACTGCAGAATCATTGTGCAAAGAAACCTATTTAAATAAATATTATCATTTTTTTTTAATTTTGTAGACACCTGAAAGATATAATGAATAAAATTAGCTTAATTTCTTTCTTTCTTTTTTTCCAGGAAACCTGATTGTACTTTTAGTGATCATCCTGAATCCTCGTATGCGAACACGGACAAATTTCTTTTTGGCAAATCTTGCAGCAGCTGATCTCTGCGTCGGTATCTTTTGCATTTTCCCGAACTTGTCAGTGTATATTTCACCAATATGGCATCTAGGACGGGTAGGTATACAAGAATATATATATATATATATATATATATATATATATATATATATATATATATATATGTGTGTGTGTGTGTGTGTGTGTGTATGTGTGTATATATATTAAATGTTTTTATATATTAAATATATATATATAATATATATTATATATAATATACATTATATATATTATATATTATATATATATATATTATATATATATTATATATATTATATATAATTGAAAGTTTGTGAAGACACCTCTCAGCATTTATACTCAACGAAATTTTTATTTACTGTCTTAAAAAATGACAATATATGTTTTCGGCATGCGGTCAAATTTTTATTTTATTAGTTTTATCCGAGAAAAAGGGCTGATATGATGTATAGAATTGAAAAATCAGTACTTAGGATTTTGGAGTAATCGTTCACATGAGAGATTTTTTATGTATGAAATATATAGAATTAAAAACACACTTTGTTGCTCGCTTGCTTATAGTAATCCTACATTAGTCACTGTGTTCAAACATTAGTTTATATCTCAGCTAGAAATATTTTTTATTTAGCAGAAGTGAACTACTCAGAAAAAAAACGGATAATACCGCATACACATGTTTCAGACATCTTCCGTTCATTTTTCGTCGGTAATGTTATGTTTTATGCATGGTTACACCGGATATATCTGCTTGCATATATATATATATAAATAAAAAAATAAACCAGCATACGTCCCGGAATTAAGTCAATGCTCACTCTGTAACGCAGAGAAATACTACATCCTCCGGCCCATTCATGACCCAAAAATAAAATATTTAAATGTGAGGAGTGAAGCTTTGAAAAGTTGCATACATAGAAGGAAGGGGTTCCTAATAAATTGGATCAATGAAAAGAACAACACTTAGATGTTGTGTATATATATATATATATATATATATATATATATATATATATATATATATATATATATAATAAAGAAAAAAATTGTAAATACATAAATGATTAGTCGGTAAACTTGGATTTTAATCGCAATTATATTATAGATTTTTAATTAATGAATTTTATAAAAAAATATAATTATATTTTATAAATGTAATTTATAATCTATTTCGAATTTAAAACTATAGAAAAATATAATAATGTTAATAAACTAGGGAAATCACTTAGGATAGATAAATACTCACTTCCCCAAACCTTGAAAGATTTGGTTTTTTTAAAAATAATTTTTAAACGTATTTCGAAATTTTTAAACGTGATTCGATATAATCAAAATTATTTTTTTAAACTTTAAACGTATGTTTGGAAATTTTTAAATGTAATTCGATTTAATTAAACGAATAATTAAGTGTTTAACCGATACCAATACAGATTTTGATGTTTTTTATATTTAAGGAAAGAGATTTTAAAATTAAATATATATATATAAAGGGGGGATTAAACAAAACGAAATTTGAACGTGAATTCGCGAGGTATATATACTTCACACTTCCGGTTATAAGATAGACGAATATTGGCTGAAGAGAGCTTGATAAGGATACCTTAAACGGGCCTTATAATCTGGCTTGAAACCGACGGTACCAATGATCTGTCTCAACTAACAACTTTCTGTACACAAAATATAAGTACGCTCTTAAAATTTGGATTTTTCTTTTTAATTGAGCACTCTGCTGGAATTAAAAAAAAAAAAAAACTAATCACATATATATATATATATATATATATATATATATATATATATATATATATATATATATATATATATATATACTAGACTAACCGTGACTCTTTGGGTCAGTATGTAATATTAGCTATGGAATTAATGTATGAGCGTGACACTTGTGATGTCAAGAAAATAGGTTTTTGTGACATAACAGAAACATTTCTATGAAAGTATATTAAAATGAACAAAATAATATAGAGAGATTTCTATGAATCGTTCTGTTTATAATTCTTTATTAAAAAACTTACAACAACTGAATTATAAGTGGTCTGCCATACTTATAGGTAAATGTGTCCTTACGCGCACAAAAATTGGTACTCTGCCAACGTACACAGTAAAACAATACGTTTAATTGTCGCGTAATTCGCCGTTGTAACATACCCTTATGGTTGGTTGTCAACAGTTTAAAGTAGAATTAGTTGTAAGAAAATTGCGTTAAAATAAATGAAACGTAATACGGAAATGACCGATGTAAAAAAAGCAAAAAAAAAACATTAACAATTGTTTATTTGTATAATTAAACGCGAAAAAATTGGGACGCTGAAAATGTACACAGTAAAATAAAACGATTTATTGTCGCGTGGATTGTTTAGTATAATATATATCGTATATATGAAACAGGTCGATGATTATACGTATTATTTGTAATCACGTCTTGCGTTTACTTCCCATATCTTGAAGTTTTTTATTCAATAAATTTTAGATATCCGCTTTTCTATGGACGTCAGTTTGTTCGAACGAAACTGGTCCAGCGATTTGTGTTTATTTGTTTACGATGTAATGGGTTCATGTTTATGTACGTATGAACAACCGAAAGTTGTAAACCGGATGTTGGGTTACAACACCCGTCACAAGGTCATTTGAGTTTTATAAATATATGTGTATATATATATATATACATGCATATATACTTGCATATACAAACATGCATGTGTATATACACATATATATATATATATACATATATACATATATATACATGCATATATACATATATATACATATTTATTCACATATATATGCATATATGTATATATATATATTATATTATATTTTTGAAGTAACAAGACAAGTGTTCTCAAATGCTATTTTATAACATTTTAAATGAAGAATTATTAACATATATGTTGATTTGCATCTATCAAGTAAAAAAAATATTTCTTTTACGCATTTTAGGCGGCTTACTTTTCAGAGAAATCTTAATAAAAACAAAGGACAAAATAAAATTAGGTTTACATTAAACAACCACACTATTGATGATTACCCCCGTACTGCGTTTAACTTTATTTGTTATTACAATATTTTTATATCTCAATGAATATGAATTATTATAATTTTAAAAAATACTTTAATTCTCAATTTTATATAATTTTTTAATTAAGAATAGTAGATATTAATAAAAGATAATAGAAATTATTTATATATTAATATTTGCTCTACTATGATTGATTTATAAAAAAACTGATTTACTTTCCAATAAATTATGTATATATATATATATATATATATATATATATATATATATATACCTACATTTCTATACATATATATATATATATATATATATATATATATATATGTATGTATGTATATATTTACAGATATATATATGATGGACTCTCCCATCGATTTCGACGTATGAGGTTCGGACAACCCATATTTCTAAAACTCATTTATGCTTTTGCCTCTGATGACTTTTTAGTCCAGCAAGGGACTTGCAAACAAGGCCACAAATCGAACATGAATGTGGATTTAACGCTGCAGATATTGGTGCGGCTGCTAGTCGTTTTGCTCTTACTCAGTTTTCTTTCAGTTGCCTTAAGCTTTCAGATTGAAAACTCTGGAGACCTTCAAAACACTTGATCTCCACCTTTTCGGTCATTCACCTCATATTCAAGACTCCTGTATGGTATGTTCCCTGCTGACAAGTTACTCTTCAACGTGGCTTGTACCTAAGCCAAGGACGTCCGACAATTCTTTTACCACCATCAAATTGACTGTACATCGCAATTTTTTGGAATTCTGTCATCGGGCATCCTCAATATATGACCAGCCCACCGCAATTGCGATTGAATAAGGAATAATTCAATGCCAGATATTTTGCATTTTGTGAATAATTCGGCATTTTATACCTTGTCCCGGAGGCTAAGACCACATATGGAGCGTAGACAGCTTTTGTGGAAAACGTCCAGCTGATTAATGTGATGTCTGTATGGAGTCCATGATTCAGATCCATAAAGAAGAATGGAAAGAACAACAGCACGGTAGACAAGGATTTTTGTGTCTAGTGAAATACCCCTTTCATTCCACAAGCGATGGCGATGATTTCCAAAGGCAGAAGTGGCCTTAGCAATCCTGTTGGCAATTTCATCATCAAGAGAACCGCCCTGGTTAACCTTGCTACCAAGGTAAGGAAAGGACTTGACATAATTGATATCATGACTGTCGACTTCAGCTTTTATATATATATATATATATATATATATATATATATATATATATATATATATATATATATATATACACCGAAGTCAATAGAAATGTAAGGTCATTGCTACAGACACATTGAGTTTTTAAAGATTAAAATAAAGAATAGAACTATAGGTTTCATAGTGTGACCTGATTTTTATTATGGTCAGTTTGCAGTGTGTCAGATTCAAGTTACAGTGTAATCAACTCACTTACCCCGAAATAGTTTTCCTTCGTAGCTTGATAAACATACATGTAACCTTCATGTGCAAAATAAGTAATAAGATACAGAATTCGTTAGGTTTACTCAAGATGAAAATAAATGTAGTCTACAGGACAAAGAAAATACCTTTCAAGTCTGTAATCATTCGTTACGCCGATATATCCATTCTTATTAACATTTTTTATGCCCTGAGTTCGAAATAAATACGTTCTTTTCACCAGAGGAAAAATAGTATATGAATATTGTAACAGATCTGTAGATTTTCTTGTGTAGGCAGAACTGAAGACTGCATTATATTAAATTGAGTCTTATGTGCCAAAAAACATATATGAACTATTTACATATTTCTTAGTTGAAATAATTATATGAGTCCATGTTCACCTTCTTATCTGGCTATGGAAGCATCGTTACTCTGGTGTGTCTTTAATGTTGTAGCATTTGTAAAACTTGTAGAGCACGTCCTTTTTAGGTTCACTCTAAAAATAGAACGTCATTTTTAACCTCGTTACGTTTTAATGTTTTTTTTTAAATAGCGCTTGCGCCCCAGAGATATACTGTAATCGGGAAAATAATATTCAACAATCATACTTTTTTATATAATAAATAATATTAACAAAAACGAAATAATTTAATTCTTAAGTAAAAATATCAGTTTTCTATACCATTATTTGTATGTTTTCTACACAAGTTGAACTTACCTTTCCTATTGGAAATGTCGTCTTTTATAGGTTTTCGGGTATGCGTCTAATTAATGAACACCCCCGACTTCTCATGTTAAGAACAGCTTTCGAAAGAGAAACTCCCTACCTCTCCATACAAAGAAAAAACTTTCAGAATAGACACCACTTACCTCCCCATGTTAATGACGGCTTTTGAAATTCGGCAATTCGGATATGTGATCGTTTTGGGTCATAATCCATTTTTAATAAGACACCTCCTGCTTAAAATCTCTTATACTTTAAACTTCTCCACATATCGATGTTCGTGCTATCCATTTTTTTCAAACTTAATTTCTATTATTTTATCAATTACTTTCGATTTTTTGAAGGCGCATGCGAATTAAAAAAAAAAGTTAAAACGGAACGAAATATTAATTTCCGTTACATTTTCAATACAACCGTTTAACAGAGCGTTCTCAGCAAGTTTTACCGGTGCATTTAATTCCAAACTTTATTTAACTGTTGCAGTCTTATTTAACCACACTGTTTTCCTTAAAGTTTACAATTTGTAGAAATATTGCGTGTATTTTATTTAAAAAGATATGTAAAGTTGTTTTCTCTTTTTAAATAAAAAACAGGTCTATAAATAATTATGTATATATATATATATATACATATATAATTGTCTGGTTTCAACGTCATGTCAGACGAGTGCCACTCCCTCAGCCATTTAAAGTCCATGAGACCAAAAATGACTTTTTTTAATCTTACCGGTGAATTCACACGCTCAAGCAGACATGGCACTGAAGATGGTCATTGAGATCAATTATAAGATGCTTCCAGCATTTCAAGCTTCTACGCGTCATTACTTTTCAATCGCCACAAAACAACTTTGATAGACAAATGCCTTAGGGAATATGTATACACAGATGATGTTACAGATGGTTAGCTATATACAACAGCTGAGTCTCTCTCTTGGTTTAACATTGTGAGATCCAGCAGAAAGCAAGAGCAAGATAACCAGCAACAAGTTGAAATGCAGACCAGCTTAATACGGGCACTTGTCTCACGCTATATGTTTTTTTTTAATAAGAGATTTGCTTCTCATAGAAAGGTTGCCTTCAGCACGGATTACAGGAGTCCTCTCCATCCCAACGGACACACACACACACACACACACACACACACACACAAACGGTGCTAGTTTGCCGGTGACCCCGAAAAAGAGTTCATTCGCACTTTGGAAGGTATTGTTTTTAATCCTTCAGGGAGACTAGCCATCTTCCTGACCAAACAAGTCTGGGGGTACCAGTTTAGTCGCCGTTGACCCGACCATGAGGTAGGTAGTATTGGCTTACATGGTATATATATCAAGTAGTAAAATTAAAGTTTACAAGCAATTGGTTCTGTAAACTTAATTTCAACGGAATAAACAAATCCAGTTCTTCTTAACAAAGAAAATAATGTGTCATAGAACACAATTTCAAATTGTAAAGGATATTTTTAATTAATTTATTATTTCTTGTTTGTTTTTTATAGGTGTCATACTTATCAAGGCCCAGAGATCACTCGAGAATAAGAGGGTTTACAGTATTAAATCTAGTAACCATTATTTGAAATTCGTCAAACTTAAATCCTCAAGATCTTGTTTACTTTATACTTGAAGACAAGCATATTGTAGTCAGTTAAAATGCAGGCAAACAGAAGACAGGTCCATAAGAAAGAAAAATCTTTCTATGAAATCGATGTTTACGTTTAGGCATAAATAAACAGTAGGGGAAATTATTAATTGTGGTTTCAGATGGACGAGTGTTTACTGACAGGATTCTCAAATAATAGATTTCCTTAATACCTTGATTTCAAAATAAATACGTTCTTTTCATCAAGGAAAATATTACCATAATATTATATGAATATTATAACAAAACTGAATATTATAACAAAACTGTGAATCTTTGAGCACTGGAAGAAATTTAAATTGTATTATATGGAAACTAGTCATATATGCAAAAAGAAATAGGGTAAATAGTTCATTGAATGAAAAAAAATGAAAACTAAAAGCTAAAAAAACAAAATCAAAATTAAAGATAAAAATCAAGATGAAAAGATTTGAAGTGCTTACTTATTTCCTAGTTCAATTTTTATATTGTTTTAGAAGCATTCGTTAAACCGTTATTTCTAATATTTAGTTCAAATTTTAAACTATTCGAAATAGCTTTTTTCCTCTATGATTGGCATCGCTTTTTTTTACAGGTTGACATTATACCTATTTTGGAATTTAAGTTGGATCTATTCGTCACCATTGCAAATGCGACTTTTCTATATGAGATTAATTGACTACTTTATATACATTCTATCACGATTTAAACTCTTTAATTTTTTCTTTGTTTTCATTTTATTAGCTATTTACGCTTAAACGTTTTGTATATATAACTAGTTTTTATATAATATAGTTCTAATTCATGCAAATTAATGGTTTTGCTATAATATTTATTTGCTAATGTATTTTATCTCATGCTAGGAACGTATTTTATGAACCCTCGCGGATTAATGCAATCTTATATTTCTAATTTTAGTATCCTCTCGACCAATACATTATTGTAAAATATTATTTACGAGGTACTTTACATATGTTTCCACAGTTTTTTTTAGAGGA
>NC_136513.1:12840000-12857500 GCF_053919585.1 Euprymna scolopes
GATCTATATCTATCTATTCATTCAACTATCTATCTATCTATCTATCTATATATATATATATATATATATATATATATATATATATATATATAGTAGAGATTTCGAAGGCTGTCACAATCCTTAATTTCGGAAAACTTCCCTTTTCAAATGGTAAGCGGAACAAATCGATTCAAAGCATGGCTAGATGAGGGAGCGGAAGTTGGGTAGCTATTCGTAAATTAATAATGGAATTTGTCGCAGACATTACAAGTAAGACATTTTACCAATACAACCGAATAAATATATGTATATATAAAATATATGTATGTACTTATTGATTTTGAAATCGCCACTTGATCTCGTCTGCTCTTACCAACAACGACTATATTTCATCCCTCGCATTGTGATAGCTTTCTAAATCTCTACTACATACCTATCCCACACAATTCTTCAAGCAAACTACATATCAATATATATATATATATACATATATATATATATATATATATATATATAACACATGAGTCTATCCGGAGGCAATGTAATCAAGGGATAATTTGATCTTTAGCGTAGGAAATAATTATTTGACTTACAAAACAATTAAAACTAAACTGGCGTTAATATAGTGAGATACAAACTGAATCCAAAATAAGGAAAATGAGATTTTTTTCTGGGTGTAATAAAGACTTTAACTCTAAAAATGTTTTTTATCAAAATACTTGTTTTTTATAATTACTTAGTCTGACAAAATATCAAGCATCGTAGTAGTATAAATCATTACAGTAAAGTCAGAACAATAGAATCCCAAACACTACTAAGAAAATAAAGAAAAACAAAATCAAAAAAGAAAATAGAATCTTGTAAAGGTTTAGAAGACTATCTAAAATCGAAAAATATATTTGTTTTGCCCAATCACTCCAATCTAGGCAATCTTCGATGTAGTGAGATACCACACCTCTTGTATAAAAAGATTCGTTCATATTCCAATCTCCTGCGCGTTGAAATTAAGCGTAGGCAATCCAATCTGGACGATGATTTTGCGAAAATGTCGACTCAAAAACTGACCCTTCCGTATAGAAAACTGCCCAGTTGAGGAGGAAGGACTTAATGGTTGGCCATTTTTTTCGAAAATACCGAAAGCACATCTATTTAGGTTTCATAATATTCACTCGATTATCACAATTTACAAAATCTAACCAACAGAAGCACCCGGCGTTGCCCGGATTTGAATGTTCTATTACGTCAAGTTTGTGACATCATATTTTTTATCCGTATTTTTTTATGCTTATTAAATTCCGTGTTTAGAACCGCGTTGAATAATCTATGAAACATTACTTTAATCGGAAGTTATGCAATGAATAACGAGATATTTATTAAAATAATTTTCGGTAATTTTATAGGATGTAAATCTTACCGAGGCACACCCGACATTTCCTGTGAATCCTCCGTCCCAAGACCTGAGCGCTTTATTAATATTTCTATTCGTATTTTATGCTGTGTAATTTTTAAGTGCTAAATAAAACTAGAGTTTTAACACATCAAAAACGAGAAAATGTTATAGCCCGTTTACTTTGAATGAGTGTCTTATGCCAAATTGATGGTTGAATATGGTTCAGTTTTTTTTTAATAAAATACTAAACTCTATTAATGATATCGTCAGAATCCGCCGCGTGTGCCGAAAGTTTTTGGCAGATATTCAAATATACATTATGATGGAAGCAAACTCGTTCTCGACTATTGCACTCACTTAATACATTACTGGCTCAAATGAGGCAGACATGAGCGCCACTAGCAGCACGTGCCGGACAGTCACTTCTATGAACCTTCTACATTCCTGTACATCTGCTGATAACCGGGTCGAGGCTGTAGTGCCCTCAATACCTTCTGTTGGACCGAAAATATTGTTTAAATTATATCCAAGCATTATAGACAGAAAAAGTTTACGATTTTTGTTTTAATTCTTAAGGGTAAATCATTTAAAATCCTAATTTACCATGGGTAAGTAAATAAAAATAATATTAGTTGCCGCAGCATTATTTGTAACAGTTTCCATGGAAATATTTTGTTGGCATATTTATAAAGACAGTACTATAACACTTATTGTAACATCAAAGTAAAAGGTGCCGGCGCTTCTTATGTAAATGTGCTGTGTAAAAAGTGCCGCCGAAAGTATTGTGGGATCGATGATTTTTTAAAAATTATTTCTCGGGTACGGAAAACAGTTGGTATTCTTTTAATAAGAGATCCGTTCCTGTTAGCATTGCATGATTTAGGACTCTGAAACCGAACGTGATAAAATGTTAAGCTGAGATGAAATTATTAAGAGCTCTAGCATTTACGTAATGTTAATCGAAATCATGCTATATGGCTTTATAAAGGACGCCTTAACCTAACGAGGCAACCACAAAGGACGCTGCCAAATTGATTTTTACCAAAGTTACCGTTATTTATTAGCGTACCTTAAAAATAGTATTGTATGTTTTTTAAACATTAGTCTGTAACATCGCAGAAAAGCTACGAAAAAAGTATAATTGGTTGAAAAAAGTGCGTGCTGATATTTAGTCTGTAGTAAAAGGTGAGCGTATAACAACGTAAAGATATAAATATAAATGTGGTAGAGATTTGATTTGTTTAACATGCATAAAAGTAATGGTCCGTGTAGAGTAAAGGAAATATGTATTAGTGGTTTGATGGTAGCGATAGTTGAAAATCATTAATACAAATACTCATGATGCATGGTGAACACCATGTGATAGAACAATATCATAATGGGCGTCTTAATTAAAATAACATCGTTACCATGGCTGACTTTACGTATTAACCTCTGTGTTGCAAGAATTGTCGGTGTGAGAATCTGAATATAGTGGTTCCTATATTCATAATAAAGCATGAAACACAAAACGTTGTTAATTTAATTGTACCAACTGTCTTTGTTGCTCTTCATTAATTCCATTTATAAGAAAGGAAATTAAAATTGTAGAACGACACTCATATGACAAAGCGCACTGCGAACGATCATACACAGACTCCATTCATCTCGGACAAATGCATCATTTATTATTTCTTTTACATCTGCATCACCACTTGTCAAGACCGTAGGTCCACTCGATGATAAGGGTTAATGAGTTACAATATAGTAATCATTAGCATTTTTTTTACTTAAGGGGACGGCTTATCAACAACATTTTTTTACTTAAAGGGACAGCTTATCAACAACATGTTTACATTGGATTTTAAGGCAGTCATATTGTTATCAGCTGGAAAGCAGGAAACCGGAAGAGAGTTCAACAGGAGTGTAGTTCTAAGAAAGAAGCTTTGTTCATGGAATCTACGTTTAGGTTAAGGCACAGATAAACAGTGGGGGAATTATTGATATTGTTTTCAACTAGATGACTGTTTCTTGTAAAAGTTTGGCAAGAGAGGACTATACACTGAATCTCAGTCGAGCACTCGGCATGAATATAACGATAAAGCAAAGCAAAACTCACTGCATCTCTTCTGTGAGATAGCGATTGCCGTGAAAAACAGGACATCTCCTTTGAGGCTACAAAGTCTATTTTGCACTCTATCAAGGCAGGATAAACCCTTTCTAGCAGCTACTGTTCAGATGTGGCAACATTATTATATCCTTGGACGAACTTGGCTCTTATATAGATAGAGAAATGCATCAGTAGTGAAATATCTACCGGAACGATAGAAGGATCCCACCATCTTTCCAGCGGCTTTGGCAACAGATTTGATGAACGTGTTTCATTTTCGATCAGGTGTAAAAGTGAAGCTCCGATGTTTGTCAAAATATGAGGCCTCCCCAAGACGAGAGCCATTCATTTCAATTGATTCCAGATGGGGATCAGGGCGTTGATGATGCAAAGATGGAAGCTTGGTTGTAAATGCATTAAAAGTAACCAGTCACCCTTTCCCCATTGTACCACATGCTTTGGCACAAAAGTTTAATTGTTTTGTTGGTACCACACCCGTCTTCGTAGGATTTACAACTGCTTTTAGTTGAAATAGTACGCGGTGTTATTTTTCATCTTGCATATAGAAAAATACAACTAACTGCCCTTTATTTTGAGGTTTTATATGTTCAAATGTAAACAGAAATATGTATGATATAAAACGTTCTGTTTGTACTCATACAAAATTTGTATTTGGTGTTACGCGTATATAAACTTGTACATTCATATCGGTCTGTTGAGAACATTTTACACAATTTATAGGCAATAAAATATTATCGACTTACACACGCAGTTACGTTTATTTCTATGTGTAAAAAGAATTGTCAGCATAAATTTTAGTACTTAATGCTCTGTTTGCTTCATGCAGCTCTGAAACAATTCTAACATGTTTGGTCCTAGCAAAAAGCTATTTGAACATCAAGTTAAAATTACATTCTGAACTCTTACAAGAAAGAGTTAAGTATTTAATAAAAAGCAGAACAAACAATAAAATAACCTTATATTTGTTTCTAAAGAGTTTTACACGCTAAAATATATTTTATTTATTCATTGTTTAAGCTATTATTCGTTGGATTTTATATTTTCCCACGTATCTAAGAGGCAGTGTAATATATGTTTTGTCATTACCCACCATATTTTTGCCATTACATTGTGAAAGAGGAGTTTTTATGTATCAAGTCAATTGTAAGTTTTACCAATATATACACGACCTTTTAAGATAAAACTCTTCCCAAGTAACAGACACGTAAAAAAGCCGCACACAATTACATCGTATTGCCATTTAAATCCTTTTAAAATAAGTTTAATAATTTAGTTATTTATTTTTTCTTTAGGGGTTTTTAGTGTAAGGAGTCAATGGGTTGAAAAGAACATATGAAAAACAGTATTTCTAGTCATAGTCTAACATTTCATAAACATAAAAAAACAGTTTGAATGGCAATCACAGTATATTTCAGAAAAAAAATTATATTCAATGCACAGCCAAGTTTCACAAAAAAGTCCCTTTGATTAGATCTTAAGACTGGCAGATTATGTCTTATACAAGCGTATTCCTGTGACGCCGATATTGCTCGTACACGCATTCTTACATCAAAGGCACGGACGGAGTACTTCGCTGTGGAGCAAGCGCCTGCCTATGAAATCACGTAAGACCGGATTCACACAGCCTATGAAGGTAATGTTGTAACGCAAACACAGCCATCTGCGCACAGAAAGGGAATAAAGATGTGTGACCTCCACAAATAAACTTCGGAGTTCAGAATATCGATTCCCAATTAAATGTTTAGTCCAGTATACAAACTGTTCTTTTAATATATAAACGCTTGCATTATGATCCTCGTTCAAACTTCAATCTAATCTAGTTTCTAGTGGAACCCTATTTGATCTACACTCTCTATTGAGTGTTCTGCAATATCGCCGAAAATGAAGTAATGTTTTCTTTAATTAGGACCACTTATTCCCGAATAAATCCCCCGGCAATTCCATTTGTAAGGTTAGTGAAACCTTACAAACAAATGCTCGTTATAAGCTGAACGTTGTACCTAGCCGGAGCCGCGCAATAGGTAATCACTGGAATTTTCATGTCGAAATTGGTCGATAGGATCAAAGTTATCCACAAATTCAAGAAGTAAAACAAGATGCTGATTTATTTGGGGAGTAGTTATACAAATCATTACATAAATCTGGCGGGGAATTGCAAACAATACATCCTGATACATCTGAAACTAAAAAGAAATTATTTTATTTCAATTAAGTAAATATTGAGACATTATGTTGAAACTCTTATACTATTTTCTGCTAATGCACACAAATAATTGTATTCATTAATATATATATACATATATATATATATATATATATATATATATATACAAACATATATACCTATACACATGTATACGTGTGTGTATGTTAATATGGATTAGAAACTACGAGCCATATATGCCACATAATCAAGCAAACTAAGCTAGCCGAGGAGAGAAAAGTGTATGAATTTTAAGTAGTTTACAAATGTATTCACAAAATATATAGGTATAACTCTTGTAATAGCTTGCATTATCTACTGTTTTATTTCCTAGTTCCTAGGGTTATTCTTTGGTCTTTTTTTGTGTTTTTATTATTTTCTGGAAGATTTAATATTAAATATAATATACGAAGCTACATCTTACATAATATATATATATATATATGATTATATATATATATATATATATATATATATATATATATATATATATATATATATATATATATATATATATATGATTCCCGAAAGGATGAAACACTAGGGTATGTAGGTATTTAATAATTTTTATAGTAAATAATAATGTCAGCCTCTTTAAGAAACTTGTTTCTTCTCGTTGAGCACATTCAGTTGTAATTCAGTCGATCAACTTAGCTAATACGGGTAGATCATCGAATGATGATAAGATTACTCAGACTGACACTTAAATTCTTTAATAAGAATAAATGTTTAATTTAAACTGTACCTCTCGATGTTTATGGAAGGCTAGTGATTCGGGTCCTTGCTAATGAAGCCAGACATGCCTTCTGTTGCAAAGTTTATAATCTCTCGACTGGCGTTACCCGTGAAACCCTGAACTGATGATTCCCGAGGGGATGAAATCCTAGTGTGTGTAGCTATTTTAGAATTATTGTAGTAAATAATATCAACGCCTTTAAGAAATTTGCTACTTTTCGTTGAGCACTTTCGGTTGTAATAAAGTCGGTCAACTTAACTAACACATGCAAATCCTCATATAATAATAAGATGACTCGAACTGACACTAAAAGCATTTCATCATAATAAATTTCAAATTTCAAATGCATTTCTCGAGGTTTATTGTAACCTAGTGGTTTGACTCCTTGTTAATGAAACTAGACATGACTTCCGTCGCCTGGGTTCGAATTTTTTTTTTTATTACATTTTCACCCCAAACAAGGCACATTGCCACTTTGGTGTAGGGGGCTACTATCAGGGGACACATCTACTGGGGCACTATGTAGGGATTAGGGCAGCGAGATGTTGGTTCACGTTGCACTTGAACTTATGCATGTCAGTACAGTTGGGGAAGCAGTGACCTGGAATGGAATTCCAAAGTCTAGCAGTTCTGGGGAAGAAACTACTGGAGTAGAAAGATCTTTTACATCTAGGGATCTCTACAGTGTGGGGGTGGGATTTTGCAGCCTGTCGGGTCTGTCGAGGGTGTTCACGTCGTGAGGGCACAAGTGCTTGCAGTTCTTCAGAGCATTCACCATTAAAATACTTGTAGAACAGGCAGAGGGATGCAACGTTTCGACGATGGGACAGAGGCTGAAGTTTAGATGCCAGTTTAGGGCCTATCAGATTTGCGACTCTCTTTTGAACACTGTCATAGTAGCCGATGCACCGGCCCAAATATGACAGCAATACTCCATACATGGGCGAATAGTGGCCTTATAGAGGTACAAGATACTTTCGGGTGTTAGCAGTTTTCTAGCACGGTAGAGAGAGCCCACCGTCCTCGCGGCGGCCCTGGCAATGCCCTCGATGTAATTGTTCCAGCTCATGTTTCCTGTGAACGTTAGGCCAAGGAGCTTGAAAGACGTACTCTCAGCTAAAGAGTTGTTGGCCATTGCTATAGGTGGTAGAGAAGGTTTCTTGTAATTATTGAATGAAACCAGTTTTGTCTTGGTGGCATTGAACGTTACCATCCATTTTTGTCCCCATTCCACTACTGATTTGAGGTCATCCTCTAGTGTTTCTGCCATTACTTTAGATATATGTTCATTTGTTTTCCTGTCGTGCCTGCTATAGAGTGTGGTGTCATCAGCATATATACCCATCTCAGAGGCAATTTTGTCGGGAAGGTCATTTATGAATATCAGGAACAGCAGAGGACCAAGGATAGATCCCTGGGGCACTCCGGCATTTATATTATATTGTTTCGACGTACGACCGTCGAGGACAACCTGGATTTTTTCTTATCTAAAAGGATTTAATTATGTTAAGTATTCTACCAGTGATACCGTAAGATCTAATCTTCCTGAGAAGACCCTCATGCCATACCCTGTCAAAAGCCTTAGATATATCTAGAGCTACCACTCTGCCCTCTCCCGCTTTGTCCAGTGAATGGTATATGCGTTCAGAGATTACAGTGAGGATGTCTGCCGTGGAACGGGCTTGTCTAAATCCATATTGATGGTCTGTCAGAAGTTTAGCATCTGTAAGGTGCTGGACTAGAGCATGGTTAATTAAGGTCTCAAATATTTTGGCAAAAAGTGGGAGGAGGCTAATAGGGCGATATTTATTGGGTCAGTTCTTTCGCCAGAATTCTTGAATACTGGTACCACAGAAGCAGTTTTCCAACAGCTCGGAAAGCAAGATTCATTAAGGCAATTGTTGTAGAGTTTTGAGAGAACTGGAGCTACTTCGGCTGAGCACTTTTTTAATAGCACAGGTGGGATGAGGTCGGGTCCACATGCTTTGGAAGTGTCAAGGTTTTTTATGATAGCATGCACCTGAGCAGGGGTGATTTCCAGATCGTCTAGCTTGGCGTCTGTCCGCATAGGAAAGTCAAGTAGGGGGTGGTTTAGAGGGTCCAGTGTAGAGTTGGAGGCAAACCGACTGGCAAGCATGTTAGCCTTCTCGGTTGCTGAGCAAAGAACCTCGTGATTGTTGATTAGTGGGGGAATTGTTGATTGCCCATTTTTTACTACACTGTTGTAGATTTTCCAGAAGTCACGAGTTCCTAATTTTTGTGCTTCGATGCGTTTTTTAGTGGTTTCCGTAAATTCCCTCTTAGCTGTCGCTATTTCTTTCTTAACGTTACTTCTAGCTTCTATGTATTTTTGTCTGTTTGAACTGGACTTATGTCGGTTAAACCTGCGGAATGCATGCTGCCTTTGAGCAATGACAGTTGCGCAAGTCGAAGTAAACCATTGGGGAGAGTGGGGCTTGCTATAGAATTTCCGCATGGGAACATGCGCTTAGATTGCAGTTTTGAACCATTCAGTGGTCTCAGTTGCACACTGTTCAGCAGGAAGAGAAAAAAATATTTCCCCATGGGGCGTCTCTGATAAGATCTCTGATAGCTTCCCAGTCAGCCTTTTTATAATATCTCGTTGTTTTGAGCACTGACTCTTCAGTTTTGGGTCTAGAGTTTAGGGCGATTTCAACCATTATTACTGCATGATCAGCGTTCCCAAGTGGGCTGTCGGCTTTCGTTACACAATCATCAGGAATTGTGGTCAAAAACAGATCTAATAGTGATGCGTGTTGTTCTTCCTGATCAGGGAAGCGGGTTGGAAAAGTAACAATTTGCGATAGGGAGTGAGATACAGAGAAGCTATGAGTTGCGCTGCCTGTTGCATCTGTATAAGTAGAGAATCCAAGCCAGTTTTTGTGATGGACATTAAAGTCACCAAATACATGTACTTGGGCGCTAGTGTCGAAGGAGAGTGCTGTGTCTAATCTGTCAGATACTTTGTTTATTATGGTGCAGTCTTGGGTCGAGGGAGAGCGGTAGAGAAAGTAAAAGTAGCTAATGTTGTGTTGCATGATTAGTCTAAAGCACATAAAGGCTTGATCATCCGTTTCTAGGTTTGTTTCTCTAGTCAGGGGAAGGGTATTACGAATATAAACTCCAAGTCCGTGCATATGTCTGTCAGAGTCCTTACGGCAGAGTGGGAGATATCCAAGCATGTTAAAGTAGTTAGAGGGGATGGAGGAGTGTAGGTTAGTCTCACTTAGTGCTAAGATATCCGGGGTATTTGTTAGGAAAAATGCTTCAACATCAGCTAAATTAGTTCTAAGCCCACGGATATTTGTGAATGCAAGCCTCAAGGGAGGAGGCAAGTTGGATTTGTTTGACCCTAAGCCTGGTTTAAGCTTATTTTTAGATTGTACTGTCATGTTTTTTAACGAGTTTCAGTTGGGTTAGGGGAAGCCGAACAGGAGGTTATGCAGAATATCACACATGCATCACAAGTAGACCATCAGCTGACCCTCCATCCACTAGGACTGTGGCCTCAGGAAAGCCCACTGGGGATGAGTGCAGGGTCCCTTTCCATGCGCGCCATGGCACTGCAAACATCCCGATATTATTCAACTGTTGATGGAGCAGCCGCTCTAAGCGCTACCAAAGAGTTAGGGCTCCTGTACTACCAGTCGGAAACAGCAGCCAGTAACTGTCAATCCGGTACCCTCAACCCATCAGAGGAAGGTCAACCCAATCTAATTGCTCAGGCATATGTGGTACTCAAGCATTCTCAAGTGCCCAGCTTTAGGGGTGGGGTGTGTCGGGAGTGGGGAAACGGCGTTAATTGCCCTAGACAAGAAACAAGATCTACCAATGGGTGTTTCTGTCGAATCACTGTGATAGTATCTCTGCGCCTTACTAATAGGCAAAGAAGGAGTATGGAAGCCGGGCGATAGGCAGGACCTATCTACTCCTTAAGCAATTTAGGTATTGCAAACCGGTAATTTGTTTGAGTCACCAGCTCTAGGAAGGCTGTCATCCAAGACTGAAGAGGCCTCCCTCTTCTTTGGTTTAGTTTCAGAGTTTTCCTTCTACTAGACGGATGATCTGGAAAGATCTACTGGGTCCGTCACCACTGAGAGGGTTTGCTCCGCGCCTGGGTTCTAATCCAGGTATTTCTGCGACCCCGCGTGGTTAGATAATGTTATTGGGTTAGTTTGTAGAGGTTATATCTGCTAAATAGTTACACTCCTCAAAGTGGATTAGGGATATTGTTATTTCATTGTTACTGGATAAAGGGGTTGAGTAGAGCTCATGCAGTGTAAGCAACTATGATTGTAAGGATGCTTGTTAGGAGATAGTGTGGTTAGAGGCTTTCACTTTTGTTTATATATATGTTTTATCATTTTTTTTCTTTTTTATTTGTTTTTTTATTTATTTATTTTTTTTATCCATGTGAGCTTGGGTCTAGTATAATATTAAAGTGTGAGTAGGAGTTAAGAATTGAACTACGAGTTGTGCCAAAACTATATTTTAGATGATAGCAGGGCATGAGATGCGAGTGCAATATAGTACGGGTAAAACAGTAAGTTTTGTGTCATGTGTAATTTGATAAATAGATATATGGGCTGGTTTTAGTAGGTGCGAATAAAGTTGGAGGTACAAGGTGAGTTTCTATTATTGAGAGAAGATGTTTTCAGCTTTCAAGTAAAAGTTATGGACATTTAGCATAGCAAGGAGCATTGGTTCAGTTTCGTATTAGCGCTGCAAAGATATCTAAGAGGGGACAGTTGTGTAATGCAGTGCGGTGTGCTTTGCTTCCGAGTACATACTTTGGCTGTTTAATCCCAACTGGAATAGGAATGAACTCCAATGCATGTCTAGAGGGTAGAATTGTATAGATGTTTAGTGATGACTAAGCAGTTAGTATGTGAGAGTCAGGGGCTGGAAGTTAACGATTCCAGTACAAAACGGAGTGAAATGTAGGAGTTGTGGCGGTTTGGTGGGAAGGAGCAGATTGTTAGCCTTCAAGGGATAGGAGTTATTAATTTACAAGAAACAGATCTAGGATTTAGAGTGGCAGGTAAGTTTTTTTTTGTTTTTTTTTTGCGCATACAGGCTAGACAGAGGTAATCGTCTTGGAGATAAAATGCATATTGGGAATCTCTTGACTTGCATTTATCCTAACACCCTGCTGATGATTCCAGAAAGGATGAAACACTAGTGGCTCTTTGTATTCAAAACAAAAACTAATAATAATAATAATAATAATAATAATAATAATAATATTGTTTTATTTATTTTTTACCCCAAACAAGGCACAGTGCAACTTTGAAGTAGGGGACTACTATCGGGGACATAGTTTTCGGGAGCATTATCAAGGGACGTGAGTAGAAAGAGTTTTGTTAACTTCTGCATATTAGTACAGTTTGCAAAGCAGAATCCTGGATGGGAGTTCCAAAGACATGCAGTTCTGGTGAAGAAACTATTGGAGTAAAAGTTTCCTTACACCTAGGGGTATCTAGTGTAAAGAGGTAGGACTTAGTTGCTTGTCGGGTTTGTCCGGCGTAGTCACGTCAAGGAGGTACAAGTGCTTGCAGTTCGTCAGAGAATTCAGCATTAAAGTATTTGTAAAAAATGCAGAGAGATGCAAAACTTTCGTCTATGGGACAGAGCCTGAAGCCTAGATGACAGTTAAGGACCTATCAGGTCGGCGACTGTCTTTTGAACCCTGACCAGGGGTGAGAGACAAGCAGCAGATGCATAATTCCAAATGTGGCAACAATGCTCCATACATGGGCGAATGGTGGCCTTATAGAGGTACATGATACTTTCAGGCGTAAGTAATTTTCTAGCACGGTAGAGAGAGCTTACCTTCTGCCCCAATATGAACTCCGCGTCATCGTTAAATATATACCCCTACTATTCAACATTTATTGCGATTTGGTGCTTGTTACCAGAGAACCCTACAAAGGTGCGGGAAAAATGGAGCTGGCTGATACCACGGAAAGAACTAAGGGTCCTTTGGGGGAAAAAAAACTGCGAGACGAAATTCACACATAATAAAATAAGTATAAAATAAGAAAAAATAGTCACAAAATACGGTCCTTAAAACACACGGAAATAGGCTAGAATATTTATCGCACACTTACACACACTGTAAAAAAAAAGAAGTGTATGCATACACACGAAAAAAAATACATAAAAAGAAATGATATGCCGCAAAAGAAAAAAAACAATCGTAAATATGAATGAAAAAAAGAAACAGTTGTAAAACAAGTAACCATGCGTATTTCATTAATAAATAAATTATCGTTTTGAAATATACAGCCACACACACAGATGATGTAGAGAAAAAACAAAGAATGTATTTGATATACACTGAGTCATAGATTAATGTTATAAAATATGTGCCGGTGTGTAAATTGTTTTGGGTTTTGTCGGCTGTCAATCAAAAGAGTTTTCAAAGTCGCATGTACTTTTTAAAACGGCAAAAATCAGTTTGGTCCTAGTTGGACTTTTATGTTTCCTAGTTTTCTTTCATTTTTTTTTTACAAAGGGGCAATTTTAAACAGACTTTGTTGTTATTGTTGTTAGTGTTGTTACAGTAAAAAAAAGACTAACTATATATTTGTCGAAAAAAGTTATAAGTGGGATGTTTTTTTATGCAAATCATAGTTAAATGTAATAATGTATTTTTTGAAAATGCTATAGATGTTTGAAAAAATATTGTAGAAATTGATCTTACATGTACGCATAAATATTCTATTTCATGCAAGGAAGTCAGGCTATAAAGAAGTAGATACATTTTAATTAAAGAAGCAATTAATAAAAAAAAATTCAAAATCAGGCGATAATTGAAACAAATGGTTGACCTTGAAATATGGTAGAATTTTAGAGAGAGGGCAATAGAAACTTACGTAAACGGGTTTTTATTAGAGATTTTTCGGATGAGATAAGCCAAAATAGATAATTATTTTGGTTTTTTTTATGGACATAACATTTTTAGCAAGAAGAATAACTTGCAAAGAGACAAAATTAGATATGCCTCTGTTAGGAAAAATATAGATGGGAGCATGCGATATTGTCTGCTTTTAAATCATGCTGCACACAGCTGAACCGAGCAGAAATTTAAGTCTCGGCACAATAAATTAAAAAGACCGGCGTTGAAGGATACGAAAATTCCTAAGGAACCCAAAGGAGTATTAGAGTCGGTACCACAGGAACATCATACATAGTAATAAGAAGGAAGAAAACGTAAAATATACCGTAAGTACGTAGGAAGTAAAGATAGAACCTTATACTTTTTTTAAAGACATCCTTGTCTTGGGAGCTTGGACGCTCTGATGGGAGAAAAAAAAATTACAGAAATCCTAGCAACAGTTTGAATTCAGTGCGCAAGTAGGATTTGGCGCAGAGGATGGGGGTTATTTAGTTAAGGGGAATTTTTTCTTAGTTTAATAGATGTTCCAAGAGTCCAAGCAAGGAGCTCCGAGTGAATTAGTGTGATGAAAAGAAAAATGATAATAATTAGAAGCCGACCACAAACATTTAGGTAAATGAGCTTTGGTGTATGTCGCAAAAAGGTAATTGTTAGAAAATAAGACAAAGCTCTCATTAGTAGAACAACTATGCCAAAGAAACGATAAGTAAACATTTGAACAAACAGTCGTCGATTTCGTAAAGACGTAAAATGGGAGCTCGATTTACAGCAGAATGGATGCTGGATGAAGCAGCTGATATGGATCATAGGGTGTACTAAACGCAAAAGGACATTCCAGGGGTATAAGATAGAAATTCTGATCTGAATAAAATAATTATGGAGTTAGTTGGAAAAGGGCTGACTAAAGAATTTTTTTATTGTCTGATCTTTCTCATCAAAAAATGGTTGCACAGATATAGAGAAAAAAGAACTAGGTTTTAAAAATGCGTACATTTTTTTGAAAAATAGGCAGGATAGAAGTGTTACATGGAAACGGGTTGTCCCTTTCCATATAAATAAGAAGAATATTCGAAATATATATATATGTGCATGTATATGACATATATAAATATATATATGTGTATGTATATGACATATATAAATATATATATATATGTATATATATGAGATATATATATATATATATGAGATATATAAATAGCTATAAATATTTTTATATATATATATATATATATATGAGATATATAAATATAATTACATTTATATATATATATAATTATATATATTCTATTATATTATATATATTACTAGCAAAAGTACACGTCGTTAACTGGGTTCAAAAACAGCCTACAGCAAATTTACTTTGATTTATTAAAGTATGAGAGGTTATGGAAAGGACGGGTTGTAAAGAGATAGCATCGAAATCGGGGTTATCAAAACCAAAATAAAATATGATGAAAGTAAAAATAAACTAGATAAACCCCATCATTTATTATACCATACCCGTTCACACTAAAACACTTATCACAATATTCTGTGGATCTATATTAAAAAACCTTGTTAATCTTTGTGACATATTTCCATTCTATGGAGGCTAGGCGCGAACGCAGACCCCACAATCTTATTATACCATCCCTATTTAAGTTAAAACATACTTATCAAATTATTATTATTATGTAAATCTATATCAAAAACACTTGTAATCATTTTGTTTAAATTATTATTTTTTTTATTTCTACACTTCGTTGACCACGCGCGAACACAGTCCCCACAATTTTAATGAACCACCGTTCTCCAGGATCAAACATGCCCATTCCTGTGTCTCGATACATCTTCTATCATTATATGTAATCAGTTTTTTTCAAATAGTCAACCATATAGCAGCCTGTTAGTGACCAGACACACACCCACATTCAGCTTTATATTATATATATGTATATATTGTATTTTTATATATAATACAAATATTACATTTATATATATATATATATATATATATATATATATATACTATATATATATTATATTTATATAGATAATATATATATTATATTGTGATTAAATATACATGTATTTGAGAGATCGGTAGTGTGGATATATATATATATATATATATGTATATATATATATATATATATATATATATATATATATATATATATATATATATGTGAATTCAATATGGCGTAATGGAAAACTATAAAGGAATTTGCAGTAGATCTTCCAATCTTTGGATGTTAATCATGCCAAATAACGCTTCAATTTCATTTAGACGGATTGATTGCTGTTATTTCTTCTGATACGTTAAGGGCATAATATATTCACTGAATGATATAATAATTAAGTGATTGATTTTACGCTACGAAACAGATACTGTCAAGAATTGTATAAGTAAACTGAATTAGAGGAATAAATTATAAGATTGTGAACATCATGAACTTTTAATCATTTACTCTCTCTCTCTCTCTTTATATATATATATATATATATATATATATATATACATAAAGAGAGAGACATATATATATATATATATATATATATATATATATATATATATATATATATATATATACATGGGATGATTTAGTATTGCTACGGGCACGGAGTATGTACTTTCATTTTAAAATTTGATTTAAAGGAGTACGAAAATACTCCATCCTACACACAGAATTAGAAAGACAGAACAGTTAGCTTTGTAGCTTTATTTAGATTTTGTAGGAGTTTTTGTACTGTTTTTTCTTGTTCTTTGGTGAGCTTCCCATTGGATATTTCGTTCCATAGTGATATTTCCGTCGACTTGTCCAGCGTGAAAATATGTAATTGTAATGGTAACTAGCATCATCGAGCCCAACGTTATTTGAAGATTGTTGTGTATAAATCTGGAATCGATATAATTGCCAGATTAATATTCAGTAGTAATATTTTGGAGGTGAACAACATTTGTTAGATAAATATTGTTTTGTTTTATATACACGCAACATCCCATAGATTTTCATTACGTTCATGAATTAATTTATTTTATGTTGGGAAAAATATATTTCTCTTTTAAAAGTTTCACGTTTTTGATTGAGTTCATTAATCTTTATCATTTATAGGACATTCTTTCTTCTTCTATTTGCAGGCCATGTGCAAGATCTATTATTTCGTCCATTACATGAGCTTGACAATCCCAGTTGTGTTACTCTCTGTTATATCTGTTGAACGTTACGTGGCCATCCTGTACCCGCTCAAGGCCAAACAATTGTTCACATTCCGCCGTCTTCGAGTCACCCAGGTTCTCATATGGTTGGCACTTGCAGCTTACAACTCTCCACATCTAATTGACCACGATACTTTCACGCTAGGAGAGAAGACATATTGCTATATCAGATCGGACAACATCAATACAAACGCGTACGTCCTCGCCAATTTAATAGTCTGGTACATTCTGCCACTGTTCATCCTGAGCTTTATGTATTGTAAGATAGCTACGACACTTTGGCAGAGTAGCAGCACAAGGAATTTTGCTCTAAACGCAGAAATAAACCAGCAGGTAAATTATCAACGCCGAAAACTACCACACCAACATCATCAAAATATGTCTGGCGCAAACTGTTCAAATTCCTCCAAGGAAATATGTACAGGAGGCCTATATGCATCCAGCCCTGCAATTTCTCGCCGTGCAGAATGCGTTGAAATGTCGCCCATGAAGAGCGCGGTGTGTACATCAAAGAAACGTCGCTTATGTCATAACAATACAAACATTTCCCAAGTCGAGACAGAGCTGGAATATATTTCAGAGGTCACAGACGGCGAAAGTAACTCGGATACATATGCGAACACTAATGATAGCAGCGTACATATATGTTCGAGGCCCGTAGATGAAAAGTTGTATGAGGATTCTCCGGCGTACAATTCGAAGAAGTATACATCGTGTTGCATGACAAAAAAAGTAAGGCGCAGCCAAGTAAAGTTGGATTTGATATGTCGCAGTAATAACGTAAGATTTATCACCACCGAGGCCCGAGGCAACTACCATAAAAATATACCATCTGCGAATAGGCAGAAGGTGGTCCAATCCAGAAAAAAAGTAATCCGTTTACTCATAATGGTCATCGGGACATTTGCAGTTCTGGTGCTGCCTTACCATATAAGAACAGTCATTTACCTCTGGTTTG